>NC_037671.1:116142564-116206009 GCF_003255815.1 Theropithecus gelada
GCTCTGTCGCCCAGGCTGGAGTGCAGTGGCCGGATCTCAGCTCACTGCAAGCTCCGCCTCCCGGGTTCACGCCATTCTCCTGCCTCAGCCTCCCGAGTAGCTGGGACCACAGGCGCCCGCCACCTCGCCCGGCTAGTTTTTTGTATTTTTTAGTAGAGACGGGGTTTCACCGTGTCAGCCAGGATGGCCTCGATCTCCTGACCTCGTGATCCGCCCGTCTCGGCCTCCCAAAGTGCTGGGATTACAGGGTTGAGCCACCGCGCCCGGCCATATAATAGGCTGTTTTTAATCTAGATTTTCTTGGGTACTCTGGCAGGCAAAATAAACAGGTCCAATTAACTGTTGACTAACAGATCAATAATGGACCTGAAAACAGACAACCCAGGTGGCATTTTCGGGTCAAATAAAACTTCCTCAACATCTGCTTGGCTTCCTCCTCATCTCACTGCTCCCTCTCCCTGATGTCATTCCCCTTTTAGAGGGTGGTGAGAGTATGCTGACAAGGAAGACTCCTAAACTTATGTAACAAGGGACAGCCAGTCAAGAAAGGACCCACCTATTAGCATTGCTTGAGAGCTGAATTCAGCCATGTGCTTAAATAAAAGAAATAATTTCCATTTACTGAGCATCCACCATGTGCTAGGCACTTTGCATGTGCTATGCAGGATCCCTGTGAAATATAAATTACTATCTCTATTCTACAGATGAGGCTCAAACAAGATAAACAACGCATCCAAGCCCACAGAAGTACATTAAATGATAGAATTGAAATCAAATCTGTCTGGCTCCTAATCTATGTTTTAACCAAAACATCCCTTCCATAGCCTACCTGCTATGGTCTGAATGTCCCCCAAAATTCATGCATTGAAACTGAACCCCTATTGTGTCGGTGTTAAGAGGTGTGACCTTTTGGGGAGTGATTAAGTCATGAGGGCTCCACCCTCCTGAGTGGATTAGTGCCTTGCAAAAGGGCTGAAGGGAACTAGCTCAGGCCCTTCTTTGCCCTTCCGCCTTCCACCCCATGGGGACACAGCATTCTCCCCTTCTGCCACATAAAGACCCTCACCAGATACTGAATGCCATAGCCTTGAACTTGGACTTCCCAGGCACCGGAACTGTTAGAAATAAATGTCTATTGATTATAAATCACTGTCTGTGGTATTTTGTTATAGCAGCACGAACAACAAAGACGCCACAAATTGCCTCTCACATTTACAACCTAGTATGTGTGACTTCTGCTCTCCTCCCCTGGAAATGCCAGTAACATAGAGATTAGCCAATTTCATTCATGACAACTTGCTCAGCAATCAGTTTAAACATCTATACATATTTAATCACAGATCTGCTTGTAAATCGATTTCCCATGAAAACTTGAACTGGACAGGATTTGACAGTCACTCAGATTCTGGTCACTTCTGGGGGTGCAGAAGAGCAAACAACAGGCTTATAGCACAGGAGAGGCCCCATTTAAATCCTGATTCTTCCTCTTTCTGGCTGCATCAGTTGGGTTTTCAGTTGCAAACAGTAGAACACATATGTAGGCGAAAACCAGCCTATTGAAAGGGAGCTTATTAGGATGATGGGAGGGCTGGAGATTCAGACTGGCCAACTGCAGAAGCCCAGTGAGGCTGGGCCCAGCCAGGGTGATCACAGGAACATTCTAAAGGATGCCACCCTTGCCCCACTGGGCAGTCACCTCCCTGCTGAGCAGCATCCCGGACTCTCCCCACCTCTCCCTTCCAAGTCAGCATAGAAGGAGCAGCATCCAGTGGTCATGCTCAGGCCATCATCTGCTGCCTCCCTGTTGGAGGCTGAGAGAGAACATCTGCCCTGCGGGCTCCACCCTCCCACTACGGAGCTTAAGGGAGCGCTGTGCTTCACATCATGCAGGTGTCCCGTGAGTGGTAACCCCCTCCACTTCCCCCTTCCCTTCCCTCTACCACTGATGGCTGTAACTCCTCCAGTCTACCAGACCCTTGCAAACAGTCCAGCTCCTGCCCAACCTCTGAGAAACAGGAACTGGTGACAGTCATCCCATCCTGACACTTCCCCCTCTTTGCTGCTGTGGCCACTTGCTGTCCCCTGGCCAAAAGATGTGAGCTTTTCATAGAGTCCCTGTATGGTTCTATATTGCTGGTCACAAAAGATCTTTGTTTGTTTGGTTGGTTTTTTGAGTTTTTGTTTGTTTGTTTGTTTGTTTCTGAGATGGAGTCTCGCTCTGTCACTCAGGCTTGAGAGCAAGTGGTGCTATGTCCGCTCACTGCAACCTCTGCCTCCCGGGTTCAAGTGGTTCTCCTGCCTCGGCCTCCTCAGTAGCTGGGATTGATTACAGGCACATGCCACCACATCCAGCTCATTTCATTATTATTATTATTTTATTATTTTTTTTTTTAGAGACAGAGTCTCACTCTGTCACCCAGACTGGAGTTCAGTGGTGTGATCTCAGCTCACTGCAAGCTCTGCTTCCCGGGTTCACGCCATTCTCCTGCCTCAGCCTCCTGAGTAGCTGGGACTACAGGTGCCCGCCACCACACCCGGCTAATTTTTGTACTTTTAGTAGAGACGGTGTTTCACCATGTTAGCCAGGATAGTTTTGAACTCCTGACCTCGTGATCCACCCACCTCAGCCTCCCAAAGTGCTGGGATTACAGGCACAAGCCACTGCACCTGGCCAATTTTTTTTTTTTTTTTTTTTTTTTTTGAGACAGAGTCTCGCTCTGTCACCCAGTCTGGAGTGCAGTAGCACGATCTCGGTTCACTGCAAGCTCCACCTCCCAGGTTCACACCATTCTCCTGCCTCACCCTCCCAAGTAGCTGGGACTACAGGCGCCTGCCACCACGCCTGGCTAATTTTTGTATTTTTTAAGTAGAGACGTGGTTTCACTGTGTTAGCAAAGATGGTCTTGATATCCTGACCTCATGATCCGCCTGCCTCGGCCTCCCAAAGTGCTGGGATTACAGGTGTGAGCCACTGTGCCTGGACTCAATGTTTTTAATTTTAATAGAGATGGGGTTTCGCCATGTTGGCCAGGCTGGTCTCGAACTCCTGACCTCAAGTGATCTGCCTGCCTCAGCCTCCCAAAGTGCTGGGATTACAAGTGTGAGCCACCATACCTGGCCTGGTTATAAAATATCTTATTAACACTGGGCTACAAGTGAAATAATGGAAACACAGCAAATCAGTTGCAGGAAATATTCTGAGAATATCTTTTAGAAGTCATTGGGACCCCAGAGAGAGCATTTCATTTGATGACAAGTGACCTCGTTCAAAAGCAACCTCTGTTACTGACTAGTGTGACGCTGGGCCTGTGCATTCACCTTCTGGTGTCTCTTTCCTCACCTAAGAAAGGTAGTAAATAATATTTCCTGAGCAACCTGCAACATGAGAGTCAACAAGTGCCTCCCATAGAAAGAGCTGCACAAACAAAGGTTGTCTTTGGGAGGGTAGAGGGAGAGTTGTGCAAGGGAAGGACAGGGCTGTGGAGGGCGTCTGACCTTCCATATGGCCCCTGCTCTGCTCAGCTCAGCCCAAAGGCAGAGCCGATACAGATTCCCTGGCCATGAGCACCAGCACGCCTACTTGTAGGGGCCTGCCCTTCCTACAACAGCAGTGGGTGCCCAGAATCCTGCCTCCCTAAAACTATATTCACTCTGTCTACATAGCTTTCAAAGTACATGTTCTGATGCGGTAGGTTTAAAACTCAGCCTTTTTGCATGTCTTTTCCCTTTGCTGTGGCTCTGTCATGCAGGGCCTCATTGGGAACTGGCTAATACAGTTCACACTCTGTGAAGGACTTGCAGCTCATCCCAGATGACCACTTACACATTCTTACCAACCACATGAGAACAGAGGAGCATCTTGTAAAAAGACTGAACCCATGCCCTCCTCTCTTCCCCAGCTTGGAATGAAGCAGCCACATTTACAGAGGAAAAAGACATAAAAATCAGCTTTTTCAACACTCTCAGCACTATGGGTGGTTTCTTTCTAAAGCCAGAAAATTTGGTAAAAATGAAGGGCAGCTCAAATTTGACACGCTGCAGCCAAGGGAGAGACAAACATAGTTATCCAAAGCAGTACTGCAGCAAAGTAAAGTACTATTGCTTCCCTTCTTTGAAGATATCTCCAGCGACCATTTTTCTCAGAAGTCCTAACTTTTGAATTAAAATAATATGTGTGGGTATGAATTTATATACCCACAAATATTTATAATTCCAAGATACAACACTCATGCTCGCATTTTCTAAAGTCAAAGGCATGGAAAGGTCTGTGACGCTGTGTTGGAAATCAGATAACTTGTCAGCTGCATATCACAAAGGAAATACAAACAAAACAAAGGATCTACAGTTGTTAACTTAATGTCCCCTGTCACTCAAGGGACTTTTGAGAAACACAATTTATAACTGTATTAATCTTTTCCAAACACAGACTTTAAAAATAAGCAATAACCTACTTTGATAATAACTATATAGCTATGAAAAAAAATCACTCATTGAATCATAATTTGATTAGTCCTCTTCCAGGAGGCTCTATGATAAAACTTTGCTTTACATACAGGATCACAGACTTTTGGAGACTGATGAAGGCTTGTTCTGTTCCCTAATTTCATATTCAGATGAGCAAAGTTGACCTGGAACGGTCAACTGGCTCGTCCAGGGTCACCCAGCAATAGTGGGCATGGGAGAGCAGAATCCGCCCACTACTCTGACACTGGTGTCCCTCCATTGCCCCACCTGTATACAGCAAGAATTAATTTATTATCACCCCATTTGCTCCACGGAAGATGAAATACACAAAAGGCACCATAACAGGACCAACAAAGCCTACCTAATGAAAAGAGACAGGTCACAAAGCATTTGGCAGGAACGAAGTCATTTCAGGTGGTGACAGGTTGTAGTCTAATTTATTTCTGAGTGAGGAAGATGCATTGATTCATTTTTCTCCCAACCTAGTCAGACCACTAGCTTTTCATCATCATACATATCCATTTGTTACAAGTTCTTACCAATGCAAGTTCCTGTTCACAAGTATTTCAAACATCAAGATTTTAAAATGTGTCTTGAATGTAAAACTATTTTTATCATCACAACCTCAACTTATAAACAGGTTGTGTTCAGAAGTCCTTTGGTAACTCATTTTTGTTTTATTTGTTTATTTATTTTTAACCTTTTTTTTTTGTTTTTGAGACAGAGTCTCGCTCTGTTGGCCGGGCTGGAGTGCAGTGGCACAATCTCAGCTCACTTCAAGCTCTGCCTCCCCGGTTCACGCCATTCTTCTGCCTCAGCCTCCCCAGTAGCTGGGACTACAGGCGCCCACCACCACACCAAGCTAATTTTGTTTTTGTATTTTTAGTAGAGACGGGGTTTCACCGTGTTAGCCAGAGTAGTCTCGATCTCCTGACCTCGTGATCCACCTGCCTCGACCTCTCAAAGTGCTGGGATTACAGGTGTGAGCCACCACGCCTGGCCTATTTTTAACTTTTTGAGACTGAGTCTCACTCTGTTGCCCAGGCAGGAGTTCAGTGGCACGATACTGGCTCACTGCAACATCCGCCTCCCAGGCTCAAGCGATCCTCCCACCTCAGCCTCCCAGGTAGGTGGACCACAGATGCACACCACCATGCCTGGCTAATTTTTTGTAGTTTTGGTAGAGATGGGGTCTCGCCCTGTTGCCCAGGCTAGTCTCGAACTCCTGAGCTCAAGCAGTCCGCCCACCTCGGCCTCCTAAAATGCTGGGATTAAAGGCGAGAGCCACCACACCTGGCCTTGTACTTCATGTTTAGAACCTGGAACTTACTTTCTACCAGAAAGGATTCTAAAAAGAGAAATTAGGTGCCCAGCCAGGTCTTCCCAGGAGTCTAACCCACAAAGCCCATAGAGGCACTCAAGCAGCCCCCCGAGCACTCAGCACCCTGGAATCTGAGCCCCTCCTCTTTCCTGCTTCTCCTTCATTCCGGTGACAAGAGTAGTAGGAATGCAGCCTTTTCCTCTCCCAAAGTCCACTAAAAGAAAACCCAGAGAGCGTGCCTGAAATGGAACCTCTCCCATGTGACTGAGAGCCAGTTCGCCCACGGTGTGGCCAAGGATTTCATTTGGATTCCTCCTGCTGCTGGGGAACAAAAGGCTCCCCCAGAGTCTCCTTCCTCAGACCAATTGGCTGTGGGCCTTTTGCACTGGAAATTCAGGAAACTCTTGTATCACAAATCTAGCTGACAATGAAGGTTCCTGAAAATTCTACCACTCTCTTCCTAATTCTAAGAAGATAAACAGTTTATACCCACCTCAGTGAGATAAATACGGGCTTTGGAGCCAGAGGAAACATGAGTCTAAATCCCTGCCTTCCACTTTCTAGTGGCAGTGTCTAGTGTCTCTGTAAGACAGCGCACATGTGGGCACTTTTAGCCCTGGTGTCCAGTGCTCCCCACGCTACGGTGCCAATCTCCCTCAGGAGTCTCTCTCCTCCCAGCAGCATTTCTGATCACCAGATGCAATGAAAAAGGAAAGAAAGGTAAAATGAGAAACACTAAACAAAGGAATGGTGATACGGCACAGGTTTCTCTTAGGGCTTAACTCTTCCCAGTGTCATGGGGTGAAGAAGGGGAGCTCTCTTTCCCAGGAGGATGGAGGAAGAAAGGAAGGCAGGTTCTGCGATCCCTGCAAGACCTGGGGCTCCCTGCTCACCAAGCCCCATTCTCTCTTGGCTTTCCCAGGTGTGCTGAAAGGAAGGATCACAAATACTTGGGAAGGTGAAAGAATAAAACACACTCCACAAGCCTGAGCTCCATCCTGCCTTTAGAACTACTGATAAACATCAGGGATTTTCCTGTGCTAGCAAGGAGGGACATAAGTCTAATCATGCACATCTGTTTTACAAAGTTATCCATCCCCTTCTCCCAGCAAACTCCTCTGATGTGAGTTCTACTGCAAATGCCAACCACCTCTGCAGGATTTCCCAAGATGCCTCATTCATTCAGCAGATGCACATTAATCACCTATGATGTGTTCATCACTGTGCCCAGTGCTGGAGTCACCAACCATAGGCCATGCAGATAAGGCAGAGGGCAAGTGTGCTAGCTTGAGATTGGACTTGCTCCTGGGCAGCCCACTTCGGTTCCTTACCAAAGTGTCTTCAATAGCTGGACTCCAGGCTTCAGGCTCCACCTCTTCACACAGCCCTTCACACTCCACTTTCACATCTCTCTGTCACTGAGGGACTGGGACATGCAGTCCCTTGCTTGAGTCACATGGTTGGTTAGTGGCACAACAGGAACTAGAATCATGGACCCTCCTAGGTTCCTCCCTGGACCACTAGACCAGGCTTCCTCTGAACTGTCTGCTTGGTCAAGGCTGGGGTTGAAAGTAGGAAGACATAGCCAAGGTTTAATGGAAGAAGGAAGGTGTGTGAAGCCCAAATCTCATCCACATATCAGGAGTTTTCTCCTTGTGCTTTAGTTTCCTTGGATGCGAAATGAAATTGGTAAATGAGAATTGGGTCTCTGGATGATTCTCCTGAACTGCCCCTCCTGGCAGAAGAGCAGGAGTGAGTATTTGTTTTGCTCCTAAGGACCAAAACCCAGCCCACAGCAGCCCTCTACAAAACAGTAATTTTTTGATGTTCCTTGTTTCCACTGAAAAGGAAAATCATGTCCAATTCTGCATTTTACTCCATAGTACAGCTAGATTTGTTTTAACATAAACAAATATTAATACGCTTATCCTGTACAAATTTTTGACCAAAATGAGTCTCCGGGGCAATGCACTAGCTGACCCTGTGGTTTCTTGCACTTTTGTCACCCATCTGAGTACTAACGGGCACGTGGCTCAGTGCCAGTGCGAGATGTGGAGACTTACATATCTCCTAAATCTCACCCGCACATCCTGCAGGCCTACACTTGAGCTTCAAATAAACAGCTGGGGAGTCACACTTAGGTTTGATAATGAGTACCAAGAAGAGATCAATTCAATAATGACTTTTGCATATTCATATGTGCTCCATATAAATGACCTCCCCCTTGCACCCACACCAGCCTGGCCCAGGACCCAAGTGACCCTTGGGAGAGGATCAGCCAGGTGCCAGGCAGAGTTGTGGGCTGGAAAGAAACACTTGCTCCCGCTTAACAAACTAGCATATTGTGGATCTTCACAATAATGTGGAACAATGAGGGATTGCTTTTAAATGTTTAAAATCACTCCATCATTTACTAATCATTAAGAAGTTTATTGTCAACTTCTTGTGAAAAGCAACCACACTTCTTCTGATAGCTCTTAGTAACCAAAACTTTTTTTTTTTTTTTTTTTTTCTTTTTGAGACGGAGTCTCACTCCATCGCTCAGGCTGGAGTGCTGTGGCGCGATCTCGGCTCACTGTAAGCTCCCCCTCCCGGGTTAATGCCATTCTGCTGCCTCAGCCTCCCAAGTAGCTGGGACTACAGGTGCCCAACACCACGCCCAGCTAATTTTTGTATTTTTTTTTTAGTAGAGACAGGGTTTCACCGTGTGAGCCAGAATGGTCTCAATCTCCTGACTTCGTGATCCATCCGCCTTGCCCTCCCAAAGTGCTGGGATTACAGGCATGAGCCATGGCGCCCGGCCAGTAACCAAAACATTTTTACAATCGTATTTAAGCACTTCCTTTTGTAGGGTAGCTAATGAACTGTGCAGGTGTCTGTTCAGATTTTGGAATTTTCGTGGATCCCTCATCCATCCACTGAGTTAGAACTGGTAAGAGTTTCCAGCCTTCCGATTTTCTGAACACGCAGTGCTGAGGTTACGATGGAGGGCAGGAGTTAGTGGGAACCCTTTGTTATCTAGGAGGCTTCATTTGCATACACTTTCATCATTTCTGAGCCACCATAGGGCAGTTTATTGTATTATGAAAGTTTATTTGCATAAAAATCTTCATTTGTTTTCTTGAAATTATGTTAACTGAGAAAAAAGAGCACATGACAGTATAAACACCTCTCACACAAACAGCTATCAAGAGATAATTTAAATGTTTTCTAGGGAGGCCGAGGTGAACAAATCGCTTGAGGCCAGAAGTTCAAGACCAGCCTGGCTAACATGGTGAAATGCTATCTTTACTATAAATACAAAAATTAGGGGGATGTGGTGGTACATGCCTGTAATTTCAGCTACCGTGGCAAGGGGGTGGGGGTTGGGGGGGTGGGAGGCTGAGGCAAGAGGATCGCTTGAGCCCAGGAGGCAGAGGTTGCAGAGAGCTGAGATTGCCTGGGTGACATAGACCCTGTCTAAAAAAAAAAAAAAAAAAAAAAAAAAAAAAATTATTTAAATTTAACATTTATGAGGGCCTTTTTCTATGAAGTTGCCTGTATTTCCCTTTCCTTCCTTCCTTCCTTCCTTTCTTCCTTCCTTCCTTCCTTTCCTTCCTTCTTTCCTTCCTTTCTTTCTTTCTCTTTCTTTCTTTCTTTCTCTTTCTTTCTTTCTTTCTTTCTCTCTCTCTCTCTCTCTCTCTTTCTTTCTTTTTTTGAGACGGAGTCTCGCTCTGTCACCCAGGCTGGAGTGCAGTGGCGCGATCTGGGCTCACTGCAAGCTCCGCCTCCTGGGTTTAGGCCTTCCTCCTGCCTCAGCCTCCCGAGTAGCTGGGACTACAGGTGCCCGCCACTACGCCCAGCTAATCTTTTGTATTTTTAGTAGAGACGGGGTTTCACCGTGTTAACTAGGATGGTTTCGATCTCCTGACCTGGTGATCCGCCCACCTCGGCCTCCCAAAGTGTTGGGATTACAAACAGGCGTGAGCCACTGCTCCCGGTCTCCATTTTTCTCAAAAAGTATATCTCTATTGGAGTTAAAAATGGTTTGATGGAATAATATAATTTCAACTAATTGAAATTATATTTTAATTATTATCCATCTCCAATATTTATTATAGTCTTAGTGTACAGTTTGTTGAGCTCATATTTTCCTTGAGGACTGAAGTCACTGTGAGTAAACTGCCACAAGGTTATTTTATTTCTGGAGGTTGTCTCCCCTAAGTACTGTGAAAACGTGTCATCTTGAAGGGCTGTCAACACGGACATTTTCTCATTTACTAAGTAGGAGAATTCTGCAAGCACTTTCCATTATTTAAGAATTCATGGCCGAGCTTAGTGGCTCGCGCCTGTAATCCTAGCACTTTGGGAGGCCGAGGCGGGCGGATCACCAGGTCGGGAGATCGAGACCATCCTGGTTAACATGGTGAAACCCCGTCTCTACTAAAAATACAAAAAAGTTTGCCAGTGCGGTGGCGGGTGCCTCTCGTTCCAGCTACTCGGGAGGCTGAGGCAGGAGAATGGCGTGAACCCGGGAAGCGGAGCTGGCAGTGAGCTGAGATCGCGCCACTGCACTCCAGCCTGGGCAACAGAGGGAGACTCTGTCTCAGAAAAAAAAAAAAAAAAAAAAATTCACAGCAAAAGATAAAAGCTTTTATTTTTGTTATTTATTTCTGTTTTATGAATGTGGCCCTTTCAGCTTTATAACAACAATCCAAATCAGTGTGCGAAAACCACACACAACCACTCTCCCGAGGAACACACGTCCAGGTAACTGAAGCCTGAATGAAACAGTATTTTTTCACTTGGTTTTCGTGGAATTCCGCCTCAGGTAGTCCTACCGCCTCCCCAAGGCCTGTGCTCATAGCTTTTTTTAGCCCCTAGGGGACTGGACCCTGGCAGCCCGCTTACCTCTGTCTCGCTCTTTAACTGCAGCGCCCTCTGGTGTACATTTTGATTTTAGCAGCCGAAGTCACTGGCCCTGTGTCATGTTGCTGGTGGGTCCTGGTGGTAGTTTTATCTTCTGTTTCTCTCAGGTAGTATCTAGAGATAAGTTAGAACGACAAGAGTTTGTAAGAAATAATAACAGTAAAAATTCGGAAAGCCAGACTCTCCAATGCTCACCGTAAAATGCTAAGGAAATAACCTCACTCTCCCCTAAGGAGACATTGGCTTAGGAACTCACCTCATAGATCATTTAAGGCAACTCCCTCATCTGAAAGACAAGAAATCAAGGCCCGGAGGAGTTAAGTGACTTGTCAGGCTGATACAGTGAGTTGGGTTGACCACCGAGGCCTTCTGCTACCCGCTATGATGGAAAGAGCTACAATTCTCTGAGTATTACCACGAGCCAAGCACTATGCTAAGTCTATTACAGGCACTGGCTTATTTGAGACCCACAGCAATATTTTGAGGTAGGTACTATCATGATGCCTATTTTACACACAGGGAGGTATAAGCTTAGCGAGCGAGACTGAGGAAACGTGCATGCCCCATGTCACACAAACACAGGGTTTCTGACTGCAGAGCCGGTGCTTGAAACCACGACTGATCTTACTGCCTTTGTGGCAATTGTATACTTATATATGGATATGCACATATGTAGATACATGGATACAGGTGTATGGATGTACATGAATTTACACGTATATGATATATCAGTAAGCAAGATATAGTATCATTTTGCATATTTTGAAACTTAAACCAAATGGTATTATAATTGTATGTACCTGGGGGGCAGATGGGAGAAGGATAAGTCCATTCCATCTGCTTTCTGCTGTGCCTTCCTATACTACAGAAACAGGAAAGCTAAAAACTACATTTCCCAGACTCCTTTACAACCAGAGTCAGGATGTGGTGCAGATTCAGTCACTCAAATGTGGGGGAATTGCAGCAGGGGCCAGGCATCTGCTGCTCCTGCTGCCAAGCCCAGCGGGGGAGATATTCAGTTTTCTGGGCAGTGTTAGCTGAGGTCCTGGGCTCTGGTCGCTGGCTCTGAGGTGCTGAGAGCAGGGCACGTGGCGTCCATTTGAAGCTGAAAATCCTCGCAGGCACAGTGGGATCTGCAGCGGGAAACAGTGGCTGTGGTTTCTGAGGGTGGTAGGTTTCTGATTATGGATGAATTCCTTCCTTGTCTTGGTGGCTTCCTAACTGTGGCAGTAGTGATGTGGTAAAGAGTCAGCGGCCTTTTGATTCTAGTGGCTCACGTGAGCTTTGGATGGCTTCATGGGGCTGTGCAAACAGATATTGGAGTCCAGAGCCTGCCAAGAGTGGGACTGGACCCTCAGAGTAAAGGTGGACTGATGGTCAACCAGTCTTCAAACAGAAGGCAGTCCGGGTTCAAGGCTTCTGAATGTCCCAAAATATCTCAATTCCTACAGCAAAATTCAAGCAATTGTATAGCTATCAAGTACCTGATATAAGCAAATGAAATTCATTTCTGGAGGAAGGAAATATCATGCTACCTTTTTTTTTTTTTTTGAGATGGGGTCTCATTCTGTCACCCAGGCTAGAGTTCAGTGGCGCGATCACAGCATACAGCAGCCTCCACCTCCCAGGCCCAGGTAATCCTCCCACCTCAGTCTCCTGAGTAGCTGAAACTACAGGTGCATGACCCCACACTCAGCTAATTTTTGTATTTTTACTAGGGACGGGGTTTTACCATGTTGCCCAGACTGGTCTCAAACATCTGGCCTCAAGCCATCTGCCCCACCTCAGCCTCACAAAGTGCTGGGATTATAGGAGTGCGTCACTATGGCCAGCCCATCCTACACTTTATATTCTGTCAACAGCAATTTTTAAAACATCGTATCCAGAACGTAGACAAAGATAACCAACCACATGGGAAGATAAGATAGCAGAAATGAGAATCAGCTGAAACGTACAACAGAGACAGAAAATATATGGAACCTCTAGATCAGTACTCTGATAGAAATATAATGGAAGCCACAAGTGTGAGCCACACAGGGAATTTTAAATATTCTAGTGAACACATTGAAAAAAATAAAAAGAAACAGGTGAAATACATTTTACAATATTTTTAACTCAATATGTTTTAACTCAATTTTTTTAACCAAAACTATTATTTCAACGTGTCATCAATAGACAAATGAATAATGAGACATTTGACTTTTTTTTTTTTTTTTTGGAGACAGAGTGTCGCTGTGTCACCCAGGCTGCAATGCAGTGGCGCAATCTTGGCTTACTGCGAGCTCTGCCTCCCAGGTTCACGCCATTCTCCTGCCTCAGCCTCCCGAGTAGCTGGGACTACAGGCACCAGCCACCACGCCTGGCTAATTTTTTGTAGTTTTAGTAGAGACGGGGTTTCACCATGTTAGCCGGGATGGTCTCGATCTCCTGACCTCGTGATCTGCCTGTCTTGGCCTCCCAAAGTGCTGGGATTACAGGCGTGAGCCACCACACCCAGCTGACATTTGACATTTTTATACTAAACCTTTGAAATTTGGTGAGCACCGTATACTACAGTACATCTCAATTCAAACTATTGTATTTCAATTTCTCAATAGCCTCGTGTAGCTAGTAACTGCTGGGTTAGACCTTGCAACTTCAAATTTTAGAATTATCTGGTCAGGTGTAGTGGCTCACACCTATAATCCCAGCACTTTGGGAGACCAAGGCGGGAGAATCACCTGAGGCCAGGAGTTCAAGATCAGTCAGGCCAACATGGTGAAACCCTGTCTCTACTAAAAATACAAAAATTAGCCAGGTGTGGTTGTGTAGCAGGACGAGCCGCAGACAAAACTCCTCAGACACCGGATTAAAGAAGGAAGACGTTTTTTATTTGGCTAGGAGCGTCGGCAGACTTGCCATCTTAAGAGCCAAGCTCTCCGAAAAAGAAGGCTTACAACTTTAAGGGGTCCACGTGAAAGGGTCGTGATAAACCGAGCAAGCGTGGGAAACGTGACTGGGAGCTACATGCCTCAGCTAACAGAACAAAAAGTTTTACAATGCTTTTTTCATACAGTGTCTGGAATTTACAGATAACACAAGTAGTTTAGGTCAGGGATTGATGTTATTATTATTATTATTATTTTTACTCCTAGGGCAGGGTGGTGGTGCCAAGGTTGTCTGGCTATTTATCTTAGTTTGGTTTCTTTCTAACTTTTTGCTTTCTCTCTCCTCCTGTCTTGTGAACTAGGCAAGGTGTGGGGAGTAGTAGTGGTCTCCTTTCTTATCCCCCCCTTTGAGAATTTTCACTAATTAGTGGGAGTTTTGTTTTTACTTTTTGAGTCTTTTTGCGAGACAGTGATAGTGTTTTATATAATATACTTGCGTTGAAGTTTTCTGACGAACCATGGTAGCTACAAACCCTTCTTTCATTTGAAGGAGTAAATGTAATATACAGGGGAGCAGCAAGCAAGTTTCTAGTACTAGTAATACACTTACAATGAGGGTTTTAAATTTTCTTATAGCTGTAAACTATTTTCTAAATGAAGACCAAGGATCAAACCTGTGTTAAACCTGTACAGGCACATGTACCAACTCTGTCATGTCCTAAGCAGGTTAGTTTTTTTACTGGGTCTTAAAAGCTTTATCTTAGCGAGTAACACAGTATTTTTTAATAACAAGTTTTTAAGAGCCAGACGCTTGAACTTGGGGCATCTGTTTGGGGAAAGTTTTAAAGTGAAGTTATCTGGAGGCATGAACTCTTTTGCTTCTCAAGGCCATTAGTGTCTTACGTTAGCCTTTTTATAAATATAACACGAAGAAACATTTAGTCTGCTAGCAATGTTTACAGCCAACTGAGCAAATAGGTTTTTTCTCTTTTTGCTAAAGGAGGAGGTTCTGGTAACTTCTGGTTTATATGTTTCAAGAATGACTGAAAGACTCGGAATTGTCACTGGGCTGGACGGGTCTGGGTTTCCTAAGTAGCATGTGTACAGTGGGGACACCTTATACAGGTGTTTCTTCTAGCACGGTCATGGAGGTTAACAACAACAAAACAATGTACAGCATATTCATATCCAGCAAGGACAAAACAAGTCCTTACTTGGGAAAAAGGTTGAATACAGTGACAGAACAATAGGAAAACAGTATTACAGGAAAACTATTAATCTTAAGATTTTTAACTCCATTTACTTGCTTGATGAGCTTCGGCCATGCGTACACTAGTCAGCTGCCGGTGTGTGACTAGAGCAGGGCTTGTTGTCTCCTCAAGCTTCAGCCATGTGTAGACTGGTCAGCCTCCAGAGTGACCAGAGCAGGGCTGTCATCCTCAGCAGCAGCTTGGTCTCGACTCAGGATCAGCCGGGTTGGATGATCTGTGTCCTGCTGGCTGGTCCACTTATCCTGAGCTGCCGGTATTAGCTGACTGTGGTGGATCCAAGACACAACAACTGCAACTTTAACAGCAGTGGGAGTGGACAAGGTTACAGTAGAGGGCCCATCCTATATGGGTGCTAGAAAAATTAGATTTTACTTTAAACAGAGTCACTAGATTTAAAGTGGTGTCAGACTTATAGGCATTTCCATTTACTCAATCATGAACACTTTGTGTGGCTATTTTTAAAGCCTGCATTTGTTTTTTTAAGGTTAATTCCCTTAGTTTCTGGAGGTCACCTTTAATTTGACTTATGATTTGGGGGTGCCTGACCGAACAAAATCTTATAGGGCAAATACCTAGTTTGTTTGGTGGGAGTGCACCTGACTCGGAGGAGGACCGTAGGCAAAAACCTGATTTTATCTTAAATGATTTTCTGGCAATATTTTTTTTTAGTAGCTGCTCGAGTGTCCAGTTCATGCATTTTACCTTTTCTTGAACTTTGTGGCCGATAGGTTGTGTGTAACTTTTATTTATTTTTAACAGTCTTGTTAAATCTTGCACTATTTCAGCTACAAATGCTGGCCTATTGTCTGACTTTAAAGTTAGAGGTAGTCTAAACCTGGGGATAATGTCTTTTAACAGTACTTTAGTCACTTCTTGTACTTTTTCTGTCCTGGTGAGGAAAACTTTAACTTACCTTGAAAAGGTGCAAACAAGCACTAGCCTGTACCGATAGCCT
This sequence comes from Theropithecus gelada, assembly GCF_003255815.1. Lineage (NCBI taxonomy): Eukaryota > Metazoa > Chordata > Mammalia > Primates > Cercopithecidae > Theropithecus > Theropithecus gelada. The sequence continues at coordinate 116,158,351 of NC_037671.1, forward strand.
CCAGCATGGGGCAGGTCTGTAAAATCTGTAAGCAGGTTTTCACAAGGTATGGCCCTTTTTCCTGTTTAAGTTTCTTAGAGGAGGGGCTCTTCTCCACCCGCCACCCCTGTTTGTAACTCTATTTAGTGGCTTAGCCTTCAGTGAGAAATTGGAATCCAGATACAGCAGAATCTTGCTGCTTTTAACTTCTAATGTGACCATGGGCTCCTGGGAGCCTAATGGGAAGGTGCCAAGTCTGCCCTAGTTTTTACATTTTTTAGCTCCTGTCAGCCTGAACAGATCAGTATTTGGTTCCTCCAAGGTGCAGCAGCCCTTGGCCGACGGCCTCTTTGTCTTGTGGCCTTGGCCATTTCCTTTATTGCCTTTTGAATATTTAAACTTCTAGTGTCCTTTCTTTTTGCATTTCGCACGTTAATCTCTCTCTAGCCTTGTCTGGCTCTTGAATCTTTGCCTAACTTGACTTTTTTCACGTTTATATGCACGACCACCTCTTCTCACATTGCTAATGTTTTTTTCGTAAGAGCTGTTGCTAATAGATTGGCTTTTTTTCTAAAGTCTTCTTTTTTTTTTTTTCCTGAGTTTTCCTGCTCTTAGGCCAGCTGGTGGGGCCGGGCAACGGCGCGGGCCCTGCCCCCGTGCACTGCTGTCTGTCTCTCCTGTTTTCTTCTGATTCTTTTTTTTACATTTACTCTTAGTCTTTTTTTTTTCTTTTGCTGTTTTCCAGTTTTGTCCCTTGGTCACAGTTAACATACACCTTGGTGGCCACTTTTATAGACTAGGTGGTATTCATGCCCACAGCTTCTGCTTGATGTTACCCTGGGCTTGCTTTACAAATGTGAAGTATTCACTATATACTGATTTTCAGCAGCCTCAGGGTTAAACAGCGTGTAAAACCAGAATGCTTTATAGTCTCTTATAAAACTGACTTAGGCTCTTGTCAGCTCCTTGAAGCATTCCTGAAATCTCTTTTATATGACTTGCTTTTTTCTACCAAGTCTTAGCCTCTGCAGAAGTGCTTCTCAGTACCTCTGCAAACGCTGAAGCTGAGTTGCATTCTCTGGGTCTTTTTTCCCCTTTTTCCTGGAGTTTAACAGGCTCTTTTCTTTATATAATGTTCCATGCACTTGGAGGGTTAAACAGGCATACTGAGAGTCAGGTAAATGTTTACAGTCTTACCTTTACTGAGGTATTTAATTCTAAGGCCCGAATTAAAGCATTGAGCTCAGCTTAACGACAGTGTCCAGGGTTACTACCTCATTTTCTGCACTTCTGTCTCCTTGTGGGTTGATGAAGCTGTTCCCATCCACGTATAGCTCCTAGTCTACTGATGCCCAAGGCTGGTCCCAGAGGTCAGGTCTGCTGGAGTAAACTTGAGTCCAACACCTCTACACAGTCATGCTCTACAGGGCTCTAGCTGCCGGGAGCAAGGTGCCGGGTTCAGGGTGTTTTCAGTTTAGTAGATCAATGGTTGAAACGGCTGACAGATGAAAGTCTGTTGCCTCCCTCCCCTCCCCACTCCCCGGATGTGGGCTTGGTCATTATAATAGACAGGTCCTCCGTCTCCCTGAGACGCATTTACATAGCTCCAGCAAGACCAGATCTGAGACAGCCCATTTGACTATCTTGACTTCCTTCCTTGGCCTCTGGAGGCTCCAATCCTCCCCTTCGAGGTGAGACCTGGGGTGTGTTAGCTTCTGAATCTCGTTTCCGAGGGGGCTGTTGGCCTCGGTAAAGCAGGGTAGTGGGCTGGGACACATGGAGAAAGAATTTCTATTATCTCTGGTGACTCCTGCAAACCTGGCTTCTCTTGCTGTTTCTGGGACTCCTTTTTTAACTCTGTGTCTGCTGGTGAAGCTGCTCTTACTTTTACTTTTGGCTTTTTTGCAATAAGCTGTTAAACAGGGCTAAATTTATGCTGGTTTTGTCTATATTATATTTAACCATGAGTCAATATAAAGGAATTTGATCTAGGTACACTGGCTGTCCTCCGACCCCTGTCACCACCTTAAATACATGGCTAATTGTTCTCTGTCTATAGTTCCTTCCATGGGACATCCAACAGCAAAAGAGGGCAGTTCTAATTCACACAGAGTTCTTAACCTCTAGGAGGTTAACTTAACTCTATAGTCTCCTGCAAAACCTTTTTTAAGGTTCTATAACATGCATTTTAATAGAGTAAGTTTTGATGATTTGATGACTTTCCTTTTTTCTTTTTGAATTTTTTTTTTAACACAGTTCCTAGTGGAGTGGGCTTACTTTGTGTCTGACCTATTTTTTTTTCGAGACAAAACAACATTCACACTGTAAGAAGGAAAGGGTAAAAGATCACTCACTCGTCTAATTCACACTAAATCAAAATCAAACTAAAACCACAGTGTCAAGCAAGTCAAGTCAAAAACAGAAACCAAAGTGCCCATACAGGCACGCCGTGGGTGATCAGGCCACACTTCCACTCAAATGGAGTGCGCAAGTTCCAAAGACCAGTCTTACCAAGTTTCAGATGTCCGGACTGAAAGTGCCAGTTCCTTCCCGGTGTTCAGTCACTGCCTTGATCCTCCGTGGGGGCCTGCTGTGTACTGCTCTGACGAGGCATTCCACCAGGGCAAATGCCTACCTGGGAACGCTCTCAGGATCCGCATCACTCAAGCTGGCCAGCGTCCCCCACAGGGATGCTCTACAGGGCAGGCATAAGCTGCCTAAGGGGCTGCTTCGACAGTTGGTTAATCACCTCGCTTCCCAGTCAGGGAACCAAGAAATGTAGCAGGAGAGCTACACACAAAACTCCTCAGACACCGGATTAAAGAAGGAAGACGTTTTTTATTCCGCCGGGAGTGTCAGCAGACTCGCGTCTTAAGAGCCCAGCTCCCCCAAAAAGAAGTTCTTGGCCTTTTTAAAGGCTTACAACTTTAAGGGGTCCACGTGAAAGGGTCGTGATAAATCGAGCAAGCATGGGAAACGTGACTGGGGGCTACATGCCTCAGCTAACAGAACAAAAAGTTTTACAATGCTTTTATCATACAGTGTCTGGAATTTACAGATAACATAAGTAGTTTAGGTCAGGGATTCATGTTATTATTATTTTTTTAACTCCTAGGGCAGGGTGGTGGTGCCGAGGTTGTCTGGCTATTTATCTTACTTTGGTTTCTTTCTAACTTTTTGCTTTCTCTCTCCTCCTGTCTTGTGAACTAGGCAAGGTGTGGGGAGTAGGAGTGGTCTCCTTCCTTAATTGGGCATGTCTATAGTCCCAGCTACTCAGGAGGCTAAAGCACGAGAATCAATTGAACCCAGGAAGTGGAGGTTGCAGTCAGCCGAGATGACACCACTGCACTTCAGCCCAGAAGACAGAGCAAGACTCTGTTTCAAAAAAAAAAAAAAAAAAAAAATTAGAATTATCAGGCAGGGATTTAAAAATAACTATGCTTACTATGATTTAATAACTTAAAAAAATGAAAAAACAACAGAAAAAAATTCATTACTTCAAATGTAAGATATATGCACTATGGAATAATCTATAAGTATAAAACTAAATAACTGGAATGAAGAACTCAACAGATGGCTTTAATAGCAAATTAGAGCTGAAGAGAGAAGTGTAAGCTGGAAGGTAGGTCAAGAAAGAGAAACCATTTGGAATGCAGTACAGGAAGACTGAAGAGTGGAAAAATTTAGAAGAGACAGTAAAATTCAGAAGCCACAACTGCTGTGGCAGACACTGTGGAAAGGTTCACCCCACATTTAATTGGAATCCTAAAAGGGCAGGTAAAACAACACAGAAGGCATATTTTGAGAGACAATGGCTGCGAATTTTAAAAACTGGCTAGGAGGCTGTTGTCAAATTGATTGTCTTTCCTATTGATTATATTTTATCAATAATTGCTTTTAAATTTTTCCCTTTTAAGTTGTTCTCTTTAAACATACTTTTCTTGAAGACAACCTTTAAGATATTCTCCAATTTCATTAATTGGAGTTACTTTATTTTTATTTATTCTAATTGAGATTGATTATGTTTCCTAAAATTAAGAATCTATGTCTTTCATAAAATCTGAAAAAGTTCTTAGCCATTCGCTCTTTGAAAATTTCCTCTCCCTCATTTTCTTCTCTGCTTTTGGAAGTCCAATTAGAGGCAGGTTGGCCCTTTTCCTTGTACATCCCTATCTCTATACTTCTCTCTTGCAGTTTCAGCATGAAACTCTCTCTCTACCAAATTTTGAATGATTTATTCAGATCCATCCAGGTCAGTGACTTCATCTTATATTTAATATGCTGCTTCTCAGTGTGTTGAGTTTCAAATTTTAATTAACATATTTTTCATTGTTGTAAGTGCTGCTTGGTTCTTTCTATTTCAGATATAACTAGTCTTTTTGACAATGTCTCAATGGTTGCAGTGGGTTTTATTCTTTTATGTCTTTAATGATTTAAGGATACATATTTTACTATTTTCTTTTTAGTTCTAATATCTGTAGTTCTTCAGGGCCGAACGTACTCTGTGGGATTGGCTCACTCACTTACTGTGATTTGACTCTTGATATATTCTGCAGGTTTCTGAGCTTTTTTGTGGCATGGCTTTTTTACTGCAGGAAGCCTCTGCTGCCGACGTGAGGTTGTGTTCTGCAGAGATATTATGTTGGATTCTGTTCAACGCCTGTGGATCTCCACAAGCCAGGGATCATTTTTGTTCATTTTTTGGCTCGCACATTCCCGGAGCAGTCAGGTAGAAAACATTCTAACCCTCAGGACAGCTGCAGTGACGAATCCTCAGGGCAGAGTGCTTTACTGGATTTTACACGCGCAGTGCTGCTCTCGCTGGGCATCATTGTTGCTGCTGTGGCTCTGTGTTAGTTTCTTGGGTAGAGGAGGCACCTTAGCAAAAAAGCTTTTAAAACAAGATTTGAAATAACTTTATTTTGAGCAAAAGATATTTCTGGTTTTCTTGCTCTGTTGTTGCTATGTCATGTGGTGCCTGCCAGTTAGAGCTAAACTGTCAGTTTTGCTGTTTCTAGGCAGAAAAATGCTCAAATCACAAGTAAATATCTAGGCGTCCCAGGAGGTGACTCTGGTAGTGTGTATTTTCATTGCTCATTTCCACTCTTAAAGGTACAATTCTCCTGATGTTTTAACATTTTCTAGGGTGCCATCCTGTATGTTAAATCAAAAATTGATGATTTCTTCTCAAAGGCAGTGTTAACATAATTGACACAGTTTAGATACATTATAAAAAAGTATTGAAATCTATTCAACATTGTTCATTAAGCTTCTGTTAGGGTCATAAAATATCTTGTCATGTCTGATTAATTCAAGTAAGTTCAGTTTTTAAACGACACTGCTGTTCTACAATGTGCTATTTATTGTTAAAGCCTAGAATTTATAAGTGTTTCCAATAACTGAAAGAGACTGGGTGTTTTACTAAGATATCTATTACAATTATCATAAATTAAGACTGTGGGCCGATTTTATGAAATCTATAAAATATAGAAATGATAGGAAGTAAAAATGAATTTAATGTAGTTCTAGCCTTCATTTTGTCTAAAAGTCAATGTTCAGTGAAAACATTGCTGTTTTTCTCTTCTGCAAACCTGAAGCAAGCACTGCTAGAAACGTGATTTTCTACAGAATTGACAGATTGGTAAGATGATTCATGACTGAAGTAATATCATTCATCTGTTTAACGTTTATAGCCTGGGAACACATCTTATAATATGGCCAAATGCCTATGTATTTCAATACGCTCCCAAAGATAAGAGACTTTAAGCTCCTATGTTCACAAAGGAGTATTGTCTGTAAATTACATCTCAATAAGTTTAATATTTATAAAATAGGAAGAGAGAAGACTAGCACTAGTCGAATAAGAGAAAAACAGTAAGCTTGTACAATCTACAAATGCATCTGTGAAAAGGTAGGTTAAAGTAGAAACCATTCTCCACCTCCTTGAGACTGTGACTAAAGGCCTAGAACAGTACAAATCCACTGGGTGAAGACAGGAAATAAGCTCAGGCTTCTGGCTCCCTCCCTCATATTACCCCAGAGAAACAATCGAAGGAAGAAGGAAACACTTGGCCCTCAGGCTACACAACAACAACCCTGGTTGCAAGATAACAACAGAGTATTCTTTCCCAAATATGAAGGAAAAGAACTAGAGCCTAGAATTTTTTATCCAGTCAAATTCTCATTTAAATAGGAAGGTATCTTTTCTGTTGCAGTGATAACAAATTGCCACCCACATACTTACCTGCTTAAATCAGTACATCTTTATTATTTCACAGTCCTCTAGGTCACAAGCCTGACATGGCTTGATTGGTTTCTCTGCTCCCAGTCCTTAAGGTCAAGGTCAAGGTCAAGGTGTCCACCAGCTGGGCTCTGATTGGGAGGTGCTGGGAAGCATTTGTGCATTCAGGTTGCTGGCAGAATCCAGTGCTTGGACCTGTGGGACTGAGGTCCCAGCTTCCCTGCTGGCTGTCAGCTGCAGCCCTTCCCTAACTCCTAGAGGCCCCTCTCCAGTCTTGCTCATGGTCCCCACATCTCAGAGTCAGCAACAGTGCATGGAATCCTTCTCATGCTTAGAATCTCTCTGACATTGGACGCATCTTTCTTGGCTCCAGCCTGAGAAAATTTTCTGCTTTTTAGAGCTCATGTGATGGCACTGGGCCCACTCAGAGAACCCAGGAAAATCTATTTTAAGGTCAACTGATTAGTAGCTTTTAATTATGACTGTGCAGAGCCTAGACTAGCGTTGCCTAAACTCACAGTACCTAGACTAGCGGTGCCTAGACTAGGAGCAGCTGGTTTCTCTAGGCCCCTCACCCCTTATTCTTTCCATCCCCTTCTTCCTGGCCCCCTTTCCTTTCCCATTTCCATTCCCACTTTCACACACATTCTTTCTTTGCTTAAAATACTGAATTTTCCTGCCCCTGGTGTGCTCCAGGCTTAAACAAACAGGCTAAGACAGCAGCTAGTTGTCCTATCATCAGTGTTTTCTAGAACATATCGTTCTAGAAAAGGTACAGGAAACTTGAAGGGGCAGCTACCGAGTCCTGCCCACCACAGTATTTTAGAAATATTCGAAACACAGAAAACCTGAAGTATATTTGCCTACTAAAAACCAAGTTGGAAATAGTTTAGAGGAAGGTACCTCAATAGCAGGAGAAACACAGGAGATGTGACAAGAGAACCGAGGAGGACAAGTGATCAAAGAATCTGTTCCAGATTACTGTTATCTCACAACAAGGGAAATGTGAAGTTAGAATTACAGAAAGAAGTGTAGCTAAGAATAACCGAGAATTACAGCTAGGAAAGATATCAGGAAAATGGGGCTGGAGGTGGCACGCAAAAGGAATAGGAAAACATGCTGATACTTCTAAAATTAGGAATAAAATGAAACCATTAATACCAATAAATGTGATACATATTGGTTGAGTCATAGGTAAAGGGCAGCCACCCTGAGAAGAAAACTAGAATATATAACTTTTAACCAACCAAAGAAAACCTCAGTATACTAAATGGAACACAGGTATGGAGGGGATCACGAGACCAGCCTGGCCAACATAGTGAAACCCCATCTCAACTAAAAATACAAAAAAACTAGCCAGGCATGGTGGGAGGTGCCTGTAATCCTAGCTACTCAGGAGGCTGAGGCAGGAGAATCGCTTGAACCTGGCAGGCGGAGGTTGCAGCAAGCCTAGATCACGCCACTGCACACCACCCGGGCAACAGTATGAGACAACGTCTCAAAAAAAAAAAAAAAAAGCAAGAAAAAAGACAAGATTTTCCTGGCCCTGGTGCACTCTAGGCTCAATCAAACCAGCTGAAGAAGCAGTTTGCTGTCCGTCATCACACTATGTTTTCTAGAAGATTCTATCCTGATGAAGCACTCCCAGACTGGTTGAAAACCAAAGTTACTCTTCCTTGGAAAATCTTTGTGGACACCAGGTGGAGACTGAAATTTCCAAGTTGGTGCCAGGCGCAGTGGCTCACGCCTGTAATCCCAACACTTTGGGAGGCCGAGGCAGGCAGATCACCTGAGGCCTGGAGTTCGACACCAGCATGGCCAACATGGTGAGACCCTGTCTCTACTAAAATTGCAAAAGTTAGCCGGAGGTGGTGGTAGGCGCCTCTAATTCCAGCTACTCGGGAGGCTGAGGGAGGAGAATCGCTTGAACCCGGGTGGCAGAGATTGTAGTGAGCTGAGATCGTCCCACTGCACTCCAGTCTGGGCTACAGAGTGCGACTCTGTCTCACAACCAACCAACCAAGAAAACAACAAACAAAACCCAACAACTAAAAAAGGAAAAAAGGCAAAAAAAAAAAAAAAAAAAAAATATTACCAACCTCCATGCTGCCACCTTCAGGCCCCTGGGGGTTACAACCTCCGCTCCAGCTCCCCTCTGCACCTGTGCTGTTCCTCTGAGCCCCATTCACTCCCACAACTCTCTCATTCATTCACTGGTTCACTCAGCCTCCAACCATCCTTAAATCATGGCAGGCTCACCAGGTGATGGAGAGAAAAATCATCCTCTGTGGGTCTGAAAAACACGCCTGAGTCCTGATGGTGGGTCTTGCTTTCACTTCCACCCCCTCACAGCACCCCCAGGGCCATGAAGAGGCCACGGCCTGGGCTCAGAGCTCCAGCTGTCCTCAGGGTGGGCCTGGCATTTGCTGACTTCAGGGAGAGCGGGAGACCTCACAACTGAAATAGGAAACCCGCCCTAGGCCCATGGATTTGGGTGTAGTTGGCCACAGATGAGTGTGCAGCTAAGTGAGCCCCACGCATGCGTAGACCCCTCCCTCGGCTTCTGCTCTCCATGGAAACACAATTGATCACATGATGACTGATCACGGTCGGCCACTAGGACTTTCTTTTCTTTCCTTTTTTTCCAGAAGTCATAAAGGCATGTAGAATATACTCAAAGACCGCCTCAGCTTTTAGTGGAGAGGCAAAGAAGGTCCACTGCGGACTGGGAAGCCGCTGCGCCCTGGACGGAGCGGGGCGGGGACTCTGGGCGCAGGCTGAAGGAGGGCGGGTGTCGCTGACAGAGGCGGTGACGCGACCGCCACTGAATATCCCTGTGCAAGTTTCTTCGCTTTCCTGTGCATCAGTGCTTACACTGGGGTAATAATAAATGCTGTGTTAAAAAATTAAATGAGGCGGTCAAGAAGGAACCGTGTCCTGGCCCGCGCGGCGCCCAGGGTGGAGGGTAAGTGTTGGCTAGAGGGGGCCGCTGTCAGGCCACGAGCCCGGAGCGGCATGGGGCGGAGCATCCCCAAACAAGAGCAGGCTTAGGCTCCCCAGGTCCCAGCCCGGGGTGGGGCGGGGAAGGGCGAGACGGGGCGGGATAGGGCGGAGCAGCCCTTCAAACTTGGGCAGGCGTAGGCCCCCCTGGATCCCTGCGCGGGGCGCGGCGCACGACTGCTGCCGGCGCCGTGGGCGGGGCGGGACGGGACGGGACGGAGAGGGGCGGGGCGGGCCGGAGCGTACGCAACCACTAGCAGGCATGGGAGGGTGGAAGTGATTCATCCGCCGGTCCCCACATCGACCGCTCCTCCAGTCAGCTGCGCTCCAAGTCTACAATGGCAGTGGCCGCCAGCCCTGCGATCCTTCTGTGCCTCCTGACTCTGTACCTGCTATCCGACTGGTCCGGGACGGGGCGGGCCGGTAAGTTTGGGGATGGAGCCTCAGCGGGGCAGGGGCCAAACCTGGGGGGCTGTGGACTGCAGCGCGTTTCAGAGGAGGGAAGGCTTCTAGAAGGACCGGCGCGATCTCCCCGGTCTGCCCCCTCGCTCAGTTCCCATTCGCTGCTCTTTTTCGCCAGGTCCGCTTCCTGAGGCTGCTGCTTGCCCCGCAGGGCAGGAGGGGGGTCAAAGAAGGCGAAAAAGGAACCGCAGGAGGGTGGAGGGGCCAAAAAGCTGCAGAGGGCTAGGTGGGAAGGGGATCCCTTGGTGGAGCCCCGCAGCCCCACTCGCCCTCGGGAAGGAGAAACCAGAGCCCCTGGAACTCGAGCTGGGGTCAAGACAGGGGTGAAGGGGGGTTCCACAGAGACGCGATCACTGACACCCCAATCAGCCACAGGTCTCTCTGCTCTCACCGGCTCTCTACCACACAAACCCTCCAGCATCCCCAGGGCTCCATGCCCTGGAACTTCCCCCTGCGCTTTGCTGCAGACACTCAACTGCCCCCAGCGGCTCAGCAGACACTTCCTACTCCTCCCCTCACCATTCACTTCCACTACTCAGGACGCATCCTTTCACTCCCCATCTCAGCCCAGCCCTGTCACCCCACAGGCCTCCCTCACCTCCCCATCCAAGAAGGGGCCCTTAGCACCTCCTCCACCAAATAACACCTTCACCCCCTTTGCCTGATCACACACCCCAGCGGACACACCCCAGCAAACACACCCCATGCTTTCCACAAAACCTAATGCAGGGGGGATGGGAAGTACCATGTCCCCCAGGATGACCCTGGGAGCGCCCGTGGGTAGAGGCGCCCACTACTGCCCTTGGATCCCAGACCCGCCTGTTCTTCCTACTGGGGAGCCAGCGTCATATAGAGTAGTCACTAAGCAGACAGGTATCAGCAAACGCTTTCTAGAAAGGAAAAGCTGAAGGCACTTTGGTCCTTGCTGGCCATGGGTACTCTGTGTGTCAAGTCCTGTCCCTTTATAGAGGAACAGCAGGCAATGGCAACTTGCAAATAAAAGGGAGACCAGATGTGGACACCATCCTAGGTTGCTGAACCCAGATGAGGGCACATGCTGTGTCCTGGCAATTGCTGCCCCATCCCCTGGGGTGTCATCTCCAAGTGGTGTAAGTTGAAGAGTCACAGGTGTGTCCGACTCTGCCTGTGGCTTCTGGGTGGTGTGGATGTGATGGATATGAGTGGAGGTTCTATGGTTCGGGGCCAATGCTCCCCTGCTTTGCTGCAGAGTGGCATCATCGGTCCCTTGGGGCGATCAGGGACCCTCCCTGAAGCCTCAGGTGTGAGCTGAGGGTGAGGGGTGCTCGCATGTGGTATCCTGGGGATCGGGGCCAACTGCTTGTGCAGCTTCTTGGTTCCCTGTGGCCCTGCTCCGGCCCATCCCAGGAGAACACCTGCATCTTCTCACTGCTGGGCCTACCTTCCTAATGACCTAGAGGGTGAAGAGCCCACTGTGTGATGGGCAGCTCTGAGGCTGTGTGGTCACTGCCCTCCCATAGATGGAGGCCCATCTCCACCAGGGCCCAGAACCACACCTGGAGCCACTTTTAAGTGAGGGGATTTCATTGCTGTGAGTGGCACAGCCTTGCTTCTGAGCAGCAGGGGACCCTGTTGTGATTCCGTGGTTGGGAATAGCCATGAAATCCACATAGCACCTTTTCCAACCACACATGCCTCTGGGATCTTAGGGAGTCCAGGGTCAAATAGCCATAGTGGCAGGTCCAGCAACACTCCTCATGAGAGTGTGTATGGCTGCATCCCAGCTACCAGAGCAGCATTCAGTAGTGACAGGGGATGTCATATGACCAGCACAACCTATAATAGTTACTACATTAACTACAAACACTAACCATTCCCGGTAGAAATCCAGGAAATGTGAAATTACCATCGAATGGGTCTATGAACCCAGCACATCCCTCTAAGCTGGACCTGACACAGGCGTCCATCTGTTACTTTGCTCCAAATGCACCTCATGAGTAAGAGGGGAGCAAGTTAATGCTTCACATCTCAGGGAAGAGCTCAGATCGCACACTGTGTCCACTAGGAGTGTCTGGGTATTTGCTGTTTCATGGTGTACAGTTACCAGAGTGAATGTCCTTGTTGCTCTGTGGGGAAGTCTGAAGGAGTCATTGCAGTTGCTGTGGGGTTGAAGGGGCCCACCAGGGGCTCTGGGCTCTCCTTCTAGTAAGGGACTCTGCATCTGAGATGTGGCTCAGATCTCAAAGCTGGGCAAAGGAGCTCAGTTATTTCCTGGGGTGGCAACTTTCAGCCTCCTGGTCATCCATCCTTGCATTTTGTCTTTGTGGTAATTATTTAAATCTAGTAGTATCCGGGTGGAGTCTCCATCTCTTTTGGATCTTGGACCCTTTTTTTCTATGGGGCATAGCTTTGTAAGACTGAGGTCCCCAGCTGGCATTGTGACTTCTCTAATTATTTCCATCATTGCACCCTCCTTCCTGCTGACAGTTGACGGCCTCCTCTTGAGATCTGTTATTTCAGGATTTTCCACCCCCATTACTACCGGGAGCCCATTTCAGGAAGAGCATCTCCTACCCCGGACCCTGGCCTTCAGCAACAGGCATCCCTGAGCTTCTTGACAGTCTGCTGCCTTCTCCTGGGGCCTTCTTTATATGCTGGGTAAACAGGAGTCTTCCAGGCTTCCCTTGAGCACAGAGGGTGGACATTGTTCTGGATTCCATACTGCAGTCACTGTGGCATGGGCACTTCTCTTAGTCTTTTGTTCCTTCCTCTACAACCTGCCATGTAAGACCTGGGTTTTCTGTTTCATGCGGTGTGGGTCATTCCTTTCTCTAAGGTTCCAAGGGCAACCTCCTAGCAGATGACCACATTCCAGGGAACTTACCATGTCTTGTTACCCATAATAAATGAACTCACCCTTATCCAATGTTGACTACATCGTACCCACTGCACCATGCTCCAACATCCTCAGGGTGCCTTCCCACACTCTCCCGCCTCCTGCAGTCCACCTGAGCTGCTCCTGAAGATCCTGCCGTCTAAGTCCTTCCTCCTGTAGCAGGCCTGCCACCTCCCTGGCAGGGTGCTGTGCTGACGGATGTGAGTATAGGTCTGGGCAGAGTGGGGAGATGGACATGTTGGTGACCCATGGTTCCTCTACAGGCAGAGACCACCGTCGAGGAAGAGAAATCCATGCTCTGCTACCCCAGCCCTTCAGGAAACCCCCTTGCTGTCCCAGTGTTTGGGGTCGTTCCCCCACACCAACACTCTCCGGTGTTTTTTCTTTTTTTCCATAGATGCTCACTCTCTCTGGTATAACTTCAACATCACTCATTTGCCCAGACATGGACAACAGTGGTGTGAGGTCCAAGGCCAGGTGGATCAGAAGAATTTCCTCTCCTATGACTGTGGCAGTGACAAGGTCTTATCTATGGGTCACCTAGAAGAGCAGCTGGATGTCACAGATGCCTGGGGAAAACAATTGGAAATGCTGAAAGAGGCAGGGCGGAGGCTCAGAATGAAACTGGCTGACAATGAGCTGAAGGATTTCACACCCAGCGGTGAGTGGAGGAGACCAAGGACAGAAGGGAGCAGAGTGTGGGCTCAGGGGCTGCACTTTGTGTGGGGAGAAAAATTAGACATGGGACCTCCATGAAGCCCAGCAGCAAGGGCAGGACTTGGAGGAGGCAACAGGACCAGATGAGAAGGGTCTCAGCATAGGAGGATGTGGGACAGGGAAGAGAATGTGTAAAGACCAGAGCTGATCTCTTTCTGATTGGGGCAGGAACCCTCACGCTGCAGGCCAGGATGTCTTGTGAGTGTGAAGTCGACGGACCCATCCATGGATCTTGGCAGTTCAGCTTCAATGGACAGAAGTTCCTCCTCTTTGACTCAAACAACAGAAAGTGGACAGTGGTTCAGGCTGGAGCCAGGCAGATGAAAGAGAAGTGGGAGGACAGCGAACTAACCATGTTCTTCCAGAAGGTCTCGATGGGAGACTGCAAGAGCTGGCTTAGGGACTTCCTGATGCACAGGAAGAAGAGGCTGGAACCCACAGGTAACTGTCAGGGGAGCACTGGGAGCACCCTGGAGATGCCATCGAGTTACACCCTTGTCTGTGAGTGTCTGAGTATGGTGGGTGTGGGTGTATGGGTGTGAGTGGGTGTGAGTCTATGTGTGTGTGTGAGTGTGTCAGTGAGTGTAAGAACATGAACCCCTCATGGGGGGCTCCTCCTGGGGATGCCTGGGCTCTCCCATCCTCCTCTTCTCTCTCCCTCCTGACTCCTCTTCCTCACTGCACTTGCTTTTGCTCCACTCACTGTGGATTTCTCGCCAGCCTCGAAACTGTAGGTGTCATTGTGTTTCTGGGCCTTTCTCCTTAGATTTCCCTCCACCTAGGATTACTTTTCCTTTCCTCTCCCTTGGTCTCTTTCTAGAAATCCATCAAAACCACCTCAAATGCCAGCCCCGAGACTCTCCCGTCCCTGACCCTGGGGCATCACCTCCTCTTCTGCCAGAGCAGGAGGGTGGGCTGTGCTGTCACCTTGCTTCCCTCAGCAGCTATGTGAACTCCCTGAGGACAGGGACACCCCCTCTCCCTTCCTACCCCAGGAACTGTCACAGCGGCTGCCTCATAGCAGGGGAGACAAATCCTCTGCCTTCCAGGATGACCTGGGGCAGCAGGAGCTGAGGAGGCATCTCCTCAGATTTGGGGCGTGGACAAGGGCTGTCACTCCTGTGTTTCCATTTCAGCACCACCCACCGTGGCCCCAGGCACAGCCCAGACCAAAGCCATGGCCACCAGCCTCAGTCCCTGGAGCCTCCTCATCATCCTCTGCTTCACCCTCCCTGGCATCTTAGGAGAGTCCTTTAGAGTGACAGGTACTGTAGGCAAAACTGTGAGGGGAACAAGAGACAGATAGGGGAGGTGGGAGGAAGGGAAAGGAGAATTCCCAGAGCCCCACCCCTCCCCATGGCCGGGACCTTCTCATCCTGACATGAGACAGATGAATGAGACCTGGTGTCGCCTGTTGGCAGTGACCTGGGTAGCTCAACTTTGGGTTCTGATGGATTCTCACCATCAGGGCCAGAGGGAAAGGGAGGGGCCCATACCAAGGCTCAGGGCCTGTTGAGTTCAAGAGGGTTTAGACAATTCAGGCCTGTTTCAGAGCAGGTTTCTATTCGGGAAGGGTAGTGGTGTGTGGCCTGCAGGCAGCAGGAACTCAGGCATGGGCAGTCCGCGCAATAGGAGAGGAGCAGCATGGCTGTTTCACCTAGGATGTCAAGGGAAGGGGCGTCCCTGGAAGAGGCAAAGAAGAGAGAGACCTGGGGGAATTCCAGGACGAGGGGGCTGTGAGGGCCTTGGCCCACCCAGTTCCTCCCAGTTCCTAAGGCTGCATTCCCAGAGAAAGCAGCTTAAGTCCCAGCAGTTAAGGTGGAAGGTGAAGAGTAGAGCATGTCCAGGGTGAGGTTTAGGAAATGGCCAAGCCCCTTGGACCCATGGGATTCCTGGCCAGGCCCTGGGGTGATGCCCCTGCCATTCTGCCTCCTGCACACTCCAGATCCTAAGCCAGCTGATGGCCCTGCCTGGAGCAGAGTGGACTCAGGCAGGGGAGCTGAGCTGCTGCTAGAGGTCCATGGTTGCCACTGAGCTTGGCTGGGAATGAATGGGGCGGGGCAGGGGCAGTCCCATTCAGAGCTATGGGTGCAGCTCCCAGGGTGAGGAGAGGCTGAGAGCGAAGGGGAAAGAAGGAGGTTTGCCTGCAAGCCCACCCAAGGCCAGGGAACATGGATCCAAGACCTCTTTGGAGAGAGCTCCCCCAGGTCCTCTAGACCCTTCTATGAGAGGATCAGGCCCTGAGTGAGGGTGCAGACCCCTCATTACCAGCCTCAGTTCTGAGTCCCTGAGGGCTGTAACAGGACCTGGGCTGGCTCTGTGGTGTGGTGAAGGAGGGTGGAGGTTGGGACGGGCTGCACAGCCAGGAGTAGGGTTGGAGGGAAAAACATGTTCCTTATTTGGGGGAGAAGCTCCAAAATGGGGAGTGTATGGGAGGGATCACCCAGGAGAACAGACACAGGTTTTTCTCAGTCACTTAAACCAACACTTCATCTTTCCCAAGGTGGAAGATGATACCAGGAAGCCTTTGTTAGCCTCGTCTGGTTCCCGCTGTCCCTTCAGAGAAGGCACCTGTCTACTTACCACTGTGCCTTACTGGACAGCTAGGAGTTCAAGCCTTAGCAAGCCCACCGGCCCCCAGCAGATGACGAGGACATTGTAGACTCAACATCTCATGCCACTCATTACGTTTGCTGATGATCCTAGCAGCCATTTTTCTTAACATCTTCTGCCACTTTCTTTTGGTGCTAATGGATGGAATTCCTGCACAAGTTTTAACTGAACAAGAAATCTCAGCAAAAAGCATTTTATTTCTACTTCTTTGATTGTGGAAAAGCAGACACTTCTCTGAAGCATGACCTTATTCTTCTAAACGGTATTGCTAGTAAAATAGCATGGTGGACTTCAGGCCTCAGGGATCCTTTCCATGCACTGACCAAGAATCGTATTAATCCTTTTTATTGTTATGGGTTTTTTTTTGGTTTTTTTTTTACATTTTCTCATTCTGTCAACCATATTGGAGTGAAGTGGCATAGTCATCACTCACCGTAATCTCTAACTCCTGGGCTCAAGTGATCCTCTAGACTCAGCCTCTAGAATAGCTGGGACTACAGGCGCATGCCATCATGCCTAGCAATTGTTTTATTTTTAGGTAGAGATTGGGTCTTCCTACGTTGCCCAGGCTGGTCTTCAACTCCTGGCCTCAAGCAATCCTTTTATCTTTGCCTCCCAATTGCTCTGGGATTACAGACCTGAACCACAGTGTCTGTTGTAGAAATTTTTAGTATTTAATATGTAGTATTTAATATGAAAATGTATTACATTCATGATTATTTTATTTAGTAATTTATTAGACTGTACTTTAAAAATAAAGATATCTATTTTCAAAGAACCTTATTGACTTTGGAATTTTGGTTTGTAACCCAGTAGAGAATTAATGGGATTTCATTCTTCTGCCATGTTATGTTTAGTAATACACCCAGGGATGTTGCTAGATATCTTTTGGAGACAGAGACTTTAAAGATCACTCTTAATTTACAAGCAGCCTGGCTGTCAGTCTTCACCACTGTCCTGATGCCCTGGGGGCCGGCAGGTATTCCTGCCTCTATCCCTGCTTCCAGAATGTGATGCTTTCTGGTTTGTCCCCAGCCCACTCCACGCTTGGCAGTGGCTTTTCTCACCATTCTTCAGCCCTGACCATGCTCACTTCTAGTAGAAGAAATCCTCACCACAGATACATTTCTGTTTTTTTAAAAGTAATGCTATTCCCCATAGACAAAAAATCAGAAGCAGAATATATAAATAAAATGTACCTAATTCTTGGGCAAATGTCATGAGCAGTTCAGAGATGCTGAACAAACCTGTGAAAGCTTTTATATATCTGACACAATCAAGAGAACAAGGGTCTACCCCTGCACACCCTTCCTACTGACAAATGTTTTTAATCTGTCTCTACTAATTGGTGGATAGGAAATGAAATATCAGAGACTTCTTCCATTGTGGGTAGGAATCCAGATTGAATCACTTCTTTGATGTCTACTCAGGCAGTATCCAGGACAGTGGACACTGTGCTCATCCCACTAACCAGCAATCCCAGAGTCAGTTCCAGGCCCCAAACATGTTCCAGAGAGTATGGAGATACTAGACTGCTGACTGTGCTATTCATTGTCATAGCAAAAAGTTGGCCGTGAAATATTCCAGTACAGTACAGGATGCTTTTCAATGTTGATGAGAGATTTCTCTTTCGCTCTACATTAGACTACAAAATCTGAACTAGCAAAAATGAAACCATCCAAATGCTGGATGAAAATGTTAAACTTTTCCAACATGTTAGTGAGGATTTCTCATTTACACATAATAAAAATAACCACCATCAATCCAGATCGCTTTCCATATTTCCAAAAATATGCAGATCAATCAATGGGACAAATAGAGCACCATAACGTATGTATTTAGGAAAATGAGGGAGTAGGAAATGCCCACATCCATCAGCTCCCTGGATAATTGCTGAACCCTGAGTGGCATCTGAGCATGAGATGGTCATAATGTCTGCAGTGAAATCTAATTTGGAGTTTGTACAGGGGTTATCTGGAGAGTGTCCTGGTTTGCAAGGAAACCATAGTAAAGTATGGGGCATGAGGTGGCATCTCTAAGATGGGGCGTCAGCGTGACAGCTCACTCTCAAGTAGTGCAGGAAGAGAAGTTCTCCGTAATGTGCTTGCCACCACTCTGTTCATTCTGCTTGTTTCATTTTCTTTTTTTTTTTACTAGTTGAAAATAGAAATTGAAGAAAAACTTACTTTTCAGAAATTGATGTGAAGGAGTGAATACCTCCATAAATGCAGCAGATCTCCTCCTCCTGCAAAGCCAGGGCCTCCAGGTGTTCCCCTCTCACCCTTTGTTCTCAGCCTCAGGCAGTTTCTCCTGCCCCCTCCTCCCCTGCAGGCAGCCCCCAGGCCCCTCTAGAGAATGAAGCAGCTCTACAGAATGAAGGCCCAGAGTCCCTTCATCAATTTCTAGATACATGACCTAATCCAGATGAGACAGATCTTTGAAGTGTTGGATTTCCATGGGCACAGGAGCTGAGGGAGGGTTCTCCTTCCATCTAGGGCTCACTTTACCACACAGCCATCGATGGTTGCCCAGGCCTGAGTCTGTGGCTGTATCCCCTCTCCATTCGGCTCACCCCTGCATGCACCTACAACTGAGGAATCCCCAGCACATCCTCTTCTCAGTCACCATGGAGGCATCTGGAACTGTGGGCAGAAGTAAGAGGGAGATAGGGGGCCCAGTGGCCCCTGGCTGCTGCAGATGGCATAGCCTGGGGTAAGGACTGGGCAGACACCTTGAGTCCCACTCTGCCTCCAGCCACTCAGCCCTTTACCAATTAAATGAAAAAAAGATAGGCACAGACATCCCTCTCCACACAGTATTCACGTGGGAAGAACCTGTACCTGGTGACCTTCAATCCCCAGGGTCCTGAGGCTGTGGGAAAGGGGAGGAGGCCTGGGCCAAGCCCAGGGCCTGTCACTGCTTCAGGACAGGGGCATGGGATGGCACTCACCTCTGTGACTGTGCAGGGACACAAGAACCCAGAAGGTTTTGGCCTGATGCACTAAAGCCTCTATCCAGGAGAGGCCACATGGAGGGTGGTCTGGAGGACAACAGACACATGGGGATGGGCAGTTCTTACACACGGGAGGGGCAGAGCTTGGTGGGTCCCAGGATCTGTGTGTGAGAAGAGTCCCATGTACAGGGCTGGGGACAGGAGCCTAGGTTAGTTCTGAGAGGAGGCCACTGGGAAGGCCCTGGCAGCCCCACCCCTGAGGCTGGAAGACCTGGGTCAGTGACTGGGTGAACAGGAGGAAGGCAGAAGGCTGGCAGGACAGTCCTGGGCAGGACAGCCAGGTAACAGGAGGAGGGGCCTCTGTGCACACCTGGGCCCACCTGCCTCACTCCTGCTGTAGGCTCCTGGCCACCAGACTCAGGCCCACCCAAGCTGGGAATAGCAGCAGCCCAAAGGTGCTAATGGCTGTGATCTAGCAATCATGCACCTCCTCCAGCCACCAGGGGGACACAGTACACACTTATCAGGAATCCAGAATCTTTTTCAGACTCACAGAGAATGTTTTTTCTCTCCTTCATCAGGTGTACCTGACATGATTTAAGTGGTGGTTGGAGACTGAGCATGCAACTGAATGAATGAGACACTTGCAGGAGGGAATGGGGCTCAAAGGAAAACCCAGGTACAGAAGGGGAGCCGGAGTGGCTCCTGGAACTGATACATGAATTCAGTCAAGTTTCAGCATACAAAATCAATGTACACAATCAGTAGCATTCTTATACTCCAACAACATTCTAGCTGAGAATGAAAGCAAGAACACAATCACATTTACAACAGCCACAAAGAAAATGAAGTACCTAGTAGTTCATCTACCCAAAGAGATGAAAGATCTTTATAAGAGAACTACAAAATACTGCTAAAAAAAATCAGAGACAACACAAATGAATAGAAAATATATTTCATGCTCATTGGTTGGAAGAATCAATATAGCTAAAATGGCCATACTTCCCAAAACAATTTACAGATGAAAAGTTATCACTATCAAAATACCAATATTGGTTTTCACAGAATTAGAAAAATCTATTCTAAAATATATTTGGAACCAAAAAAAAAAAGTTCAAACTCTCAAAACAATCCTAAGCAAAAAGGACAAAGCCAGAGGCATCACGTTACCAGACTTCAAAATACACTATAAGGCTACAGTGACCAACACAGACCTACACAGTTACAAAAATAGACGCTTAGATCAGTAGAACAAATTAGCCCAGAAATCAGCCTGCACACCTACCGCCATCTAATCTTCAACAGAAATGAGCAATGGAAGAAAGACTTCCTATTTAACAAACAGTGCTGGGCTAGAAGAGAGTAGGCGGGAGAGGGTGGGGTGACTCTGCGGGCAGAGCTCTCTGGCTTCTCTCTGCCTTCCGTGCAGGTTCTTGCTTCCTTCCTCCTTGGACATCAGAGTCCAAGTTATTTGGCCTTCGGGCTCTGGGGCTTGCATCAGCAGTTTCCGACTTCCGGGGTCTCTGGGACCTTTGGCAGGGGATAAAGGCTGCCCTGTGAGCTTCCCCGGTTTTGAAGCTTTCTGACTTGGACTGATCCCTGCTGGTTTGTCTCCTCCCAGTTTGCAGACGGTCTACCATTGGACTTTGCCTTGAAATCGTGTGCACCAATTTTCCCTAATAAACTCCCTTTCATATACATATACCTATATCCTATCGGGGCAGTCCCTCTGGAGAACCCTAACTGGGGCCGGGGGGTGGGGGACGGGTTGTCCCTGTGGCACCCTCTCCCTATTTTCGGAGTTGGAGTTTCTTCTGGTTCTCCTGCCACGTGCTTCTCCTTCCCTTTTCCCTGTCCTCTCTCTGAACCTACTTTTCCACACCTCTTGGGCTTTTCTCAGCCTCAGGACGTCCATCCTGGAAGAGACCCCAGCCCAGCCGAGGAACCAAGGGCCCTGTCCTCCAGGCGACGGGGTCGGGAAGGGGACGATTAGAAGCTCCTGACCCGACCCGTGGACCCTCAGGACCAAATGGGTCACGGGCGCCGCCCACCAGCAGCCTCAAAGAAAGCAGGAGGGGGATCCGCGCGGGAACCGCGCTGTTGGAGCTCCAAGGACCCCAGCTGGAAGGTGACGTCTCCGCAGGAGCCAGGTGTAAAGTCCTCCCCGCCCCCCGCACCAGGCTGTGGGAGGAAACCAGCAGTCACCTCTGATTTCCCCTCACCTCAAGCCCGAGGAAAAAAACTTATCCCTGCCACGATGGGCTAGTCCTCCTACGTCTTCCAAAGGCGTTTCCGCCCGCTGCCACCCGCCCGGGGCCGGGTCCCTCCTGATGGGACATCGGCTGCAGCAGGGCGCCCCCTGAGGGGTATCAGGCTAGTGGGGGCCGAGCCCGGGCACAGCGGGCGCCCAGGGAGGAGCGCGCGGAACCAGAAGGTACGCGGCGGGGCAGAACTGAAACCCCCCGGAACTAACTTACCACGCAAGTGTTTTGCGGTTGAAATCCGGGGACGCCGAGGCGCGCAAGGGGCAAAAGGCAAAAATGACCGTAGAGCGACTCCGACCCGATTTCACCACCCACAGACACACAAAAACGAACACCACAGAGAAAGTACAAAACTCAAGCCCTGCTCTTTGTGAAACACGCATTTAAGAACATAAAGAAGCAGCGCGCAAGTGGAAGAAAAGATTTGCAAAACGAAGTGAAATGATCTCCTGGGAAGAACGGGAAGCAGGAGACAGGCGGAGTGAAACGTCGGGGCGTTTCTCTGAGCTGCGGTTCCACCCGGGTGACCAAAGCCCCGGACGGCTCAGCGGGAGGCGCCGACATTTCCTCCGCGCGGTGAACAGCGGTGTCCTCGGCATTCCGTTGCAAGGTCCGGGTCACAAAGGAGCTGACTGAGGGCCCCACGTTCCTTCATTGCGTTCTGGCTCTGCCTCTGCTGCGGGACTGTTCCTGGACCACGCGGGCCGGTGAGTTCCAGGATTGGGTCGGAGAAAGAGGAGAGGGCGTCGGGGAGGAAGGCCTTTCTGACTGCGCCTGTGCCCTTCTCCATTCCCCACGCAGGGGCTCCTTCTGGCCACGTCGCGTCCCTGGGGTTGCTTCTCCCCGCTTGAGAAAACACAGTGGCAGAAACGAGGCCAGAAAGGAACGGCAGTAAAACAGCTCGTTGTCTGGGATAAATGCCAAGATTCTTGATCTGGCCGCCAAGGAAATCAAGGACGGGGACGTGCATCACCTAGTGAGATTGGAGCAGGAGTTTCATAGGCGAAAGGAAAGAAGAGCTGTCTGTCACAGAGAGGGGTCCCGAACGATTTGCCAGGTTATAGAAACAAACGTCAGGGTTTTTATAAATGGGCTAAGTAGGAGGGGGTGTCTTATCTCCATAGGGCCTGAAGAACCGGTTAGGACCAGGTGTGCCATCTGCATAGGGCAGAGTCTCTAGCAGTCCCCACCCCATTCGTTGATCATGCAGGCAGGCTCTTAGTTTGTGCTGCTCTGCGCTACTTACCTGCCTGTGATAAAAGGGGATGGTGAGTTTCTGTGCCTGTTCCCAGGCTCTTTCTTGAAGCTGGAGGCATCCCCACCCCATGCACGCTTCCGACTTCCCTATCTCAGTGTGCCTAAAGAAACGGACAGGGGCCAGGCGCAGTGGTTCATGTCTGTAATCCCAGCACTTTGGGAGGCCGAGGCGGATGGATCACCTGAGGTCAAAAGTTCCAAATCAGCCTGGCCAACATGGCGAAACCAGTCTCTACTAAAAATACAAAAATTAGCTGGGTGTGGTGGTGGGCGCCTGTCATCTCAGCTACTTGGGAGGCTGAGGTGGGAGGATTGAACCTGGGAGGCAGATGTGGCAGTCAGCCTAGATTGAGCCACTGCACTCCAGCGTGTGCGACAGAGCAAGACTCTGATTCAAAAAAACAAAAACAGAAACAAAAACGAATGGAATACCTCGTGTTTAGGTGTTACAAAATCCAGGCCAGACAAATCTAAACTTTAATCTCACACCCAGTTCCTAGATTAGTCCCTTCTCCAGCTCAAGTTCAACCTTTAGCTGAGGGGGCAGGCACCATCTGCTCCCTTCTCCATCTTGGTTCCTCATTTTTCTGTGCTGGCTTCTCTGGGGTAGGATGCGTTAAAAAGTAAGGACAGGCTAAAGGTCTTTGGCTTTTTCGTTCTGTTGATGAATGAGTTCCAAATACTAGCTTTCTCTTGTATGATATTTCATTTATTTATTTGTTAAAAATATTCATTTAGAACACACCATTCATGTGCCAGACACTGTCCCAGGGACTGAGGATAGGGTGATAAATGAGATAAACAAAAATACCTGCCCACGTTAAGCTCCTATTCTAGGGAAGACAAAGAAGAAAGAAAACACACGTGTACTTAGTAAAATAGAAGGTTCCAAGTACTGAAAAGAAAAATAAAGCAGGCGGGGCTCAGTGACTCACATCTGTAATCCCAGCAATTTGGGAGGCCGAGGTGGGTGGAATGCTTGGGCCCAGGAGTTCAAGACCAGCCCGGGCAACACAGCAAAACCCTATCTCTACAGGAAAAAAAAAAAAAAAAAAAATTTACCTGGGTGTGGTGGCATGCACCTGTGGTCCCAGCCACTGGGGAGGCTGAGGTGGGAGGATTGCTTGAGCCAGGGACTCAGAGATTGCAGTAAGCCAAGATCGCACCATTGCACTCCAGCCTGGGTGACAGAGCCAGACCCTGTCTCAAAAAATAAAATAAAAATAAAAAATAAAAAAGCGGAGATGGGGGCAAGCGGCTGGGTATGCAAGCTTCCCTGAGCTCCCACAGTTCTTTGCTGCCCCTCTCCTGTCTCACTGGGCACAGGCCACCTGGGGCTTGTGGTTGTTTTGTGCCAACCTAATATCTTGTTCTTCCCAACTGTTGAAGGCCAGTTGAGGCTTCTCTGTCCTCCACAGGGAACAGCATTGGCCTAAACCTGCAGACACCAACCATTGATTGCAAAGGGAAGTCAGCTCAGGTGAACCTGCTGGTGAAGAATGATTCCAGCATGGGGACACAGAGGCTGACATTTCTTGCTGTAGATGATTTAATATTGTCCCTCAATATTTCATTCTCCCTGTAAGAGTGTGACACAGCCATATCCTTGCCAGGGCCCAAGGGAGGGTGGATAGACTTACCCATCCCACAGGGCATTTCTTGTGGCTGGGTGACTTTCTTATGCCAATGAGATTTTCATAGACACGGCACAAGCAGAAGCCTGGAATGTGTCAGCGCTGCCAGGTCTGCCCTCTAATGCTCTTGATTTTTCCCACAAGATGAGCGTGCCCCAGGAAACTGCGGCTCCAACTGCAGGATGAGAGGCATGTGGAGAACACATGGTTACAACCTCAGCCTGGAGTCAAGCCCAGACTAGATCAGCCTAAGCCCAGCCAAGCCATGGGTGCAGGAGTGAAAAACAAATGCTAACTGTCCATGACATTGACTTTCAAAGGGGCGTGTCATGTTATGCAGCTCATCCCAGCAACAATGAAGATATTTCTCTATCAGTCAGTCAGTAAATAATTATTGACAAACAATGTGCTAGGAAGGTAGAGTGATTTGAGTTGATTTGGTCCCTAATCTCACAGAGCTTACTTTCTAGAAGGGAAGACAGATGATGGATGAATAAATATAAATTATTCTATTAGGTTGGTGCAGCAGTAATCCCAGTTTTTGCCATTAAAAGTAATGGCAATAAAAAGTGGGAAGGAGCCGGTGCTGCAGTTCATTAAAAGTAATGGCAAAAGCTAAGATGACTTCTGCACCAACCTGAGGGAATAATTCCGAGTGTACAAAATGCTGCAATGGGAAAGTTCCAAGTGCTAGAATAGCATCTAGCTACCTGGAGTCAAGAGATAGGCGGTCAACCTAACCAAGGTTAAATCCAAGTGATGGGGGCGGGCAGGGAGCAATATTTCAGTGGAGAGTCTAAAGATGAATGGTAGTTAGAAAAGTGAACCCAGATGGTGAGAGGGGAAAGTGTTTCAGGCACAGAGAGCAGCATGGGCAAAGGCCTATATGGGGAGGACATCGTATGTTCATTGATCTGAGGGGCGACCAGCAGGCTGGAGCTGAGCAGGTTGAGAAGAGGATGGGAGCCAGGGCAAGGGACCTCATGCAGAGGGTACAGAGGGTACAGCAGAGGCAAAGACCTGGAGTCAGGCCTGCGCCTGTGTGGTTTGAGGAACTGACAAAGGCCTGTCTGGCAGGAAAGTAACAGCAGAGGGGAGACCGTAAGGCCAGGGCAGCGGGCAGGGCTGTGCTGGGCACTGTGGGCTGTGGATGGGAGCTGGCACTTATGCTCAGGTGGTGGGAACATGTTAGAAGATTTTAAGGAGAGCAGTAACATTTGGGGATAATATGTATTCTGGGAACCTCAACAAACTGAATTCATAGTTTGAATGTTCATAAGACTTCTGCACAGGCAGAGAGAAATAAGATCATTTCTACAACTGTGAAATAATATAATATTAAAAAATTACTAAGTTTTTTACATTTTTATTTATTTATTTATTTGAGACAGAGTCTCGCTCTGTCACCCAGGCTTGAGTGCAGTGGTGCCATCTCGGTTCGCTGCAAGCTCCGCCTCCTGGCTTCACGCCATTCTTCTGCCTCAGCCTCCCGAGTAGCTGGGACTACAGGCACCCGCCACCATGCCCTGCTAATTTTTTTGTATTTTTAGTAGAGACGGAGTTTCACCATGTTAGCCAGGATGGTCTTGATCTCCTGACCTCATGATCCACCTGCCTCAGCCTCCCAAAGTGCTGGGATTACAGGCGTGAGCCACCGCACCTGGCAAAAATTACTAAATTTTTAAAGGTCATTTCAAATGGTCGATTTCTATCTTACATTTGAACATAAGTAGATTGCAAGGTTGGGGAAAGTAGAAAAGTTTCCTGACTTGTGTGAACATAAAAGAAATATCAATTTGAAAGCAAAACATGTATTCATTCACTTCCTCTGCAGTTTTCTTGACTGCTGAACTTCATAAGAAGGGATTGTTCATGAAGGTCATGGAGCTGGGGACCTGGGGAGGACTGGTGTTCTAGTTTGAGGGTCATGGAGCTGGAGACTCGGGGAGGAGCTGGTGCTACTGTTCTAGTCTGAGGTGCTGCTGTTCTAGCCCCAGGAGCCCTGGGAAGGAACCAGTGCTGCCACTGATGTATTAGGGTCTTGGAGCTGGAGATCTGGATGGAGCTGGTGCTGCTGTTCTAGTTTGAGGGTTGAGGAGCTGGAAACCCAGGGAGGAGCTGGTGCCACTGCTGTTCAAATCTGAGGGTGATGGAGCTGGTGGAGCCTTGGGGAGGCGTGGTGCTGCCTTTCAAGTCTGAGAGTCACTGAACTGGGGGTCCAGGGAGGAGCTTATGCTGCTGTTGTAGTTTGAGGGTTGTGGAGCTGGAGACCCAGGGAGGAGCTGGTGATGCTGTTTTAGTTTGAGGACTGTGGAGCTGGAGATCTAGGGAGGAGCCGATGCTGCCGTTCAAGTCTGAGGGTCCTGGAGCTGGAGGCCTGGGGAGGAGCTGGTGGTGGTGTTCTAGTTTAAGTGTCATGGAGCTGGAGCCCTGGGGAGGAGCTGGTGCTGCCACTGATGTCTTAGGGTCGTGGAGCTGAAGATCCGGGAGGAGCTGCTGCTGCCATTCTAGTTTGAGGGTCATGGAGCTGGAGACCCAGATAGGAGCTGGTGCTACCGCTGTTCAAATCTGAGGGTGTTGGAGCTGGAGTCTTGGGGAGGAGCTCAGGCTGCCTTTCAAGTCTGAGAGTCGTTGAGCTAAAGGTCCAGGGAGGAGCTGGTGCTGTTGTTCTAGTTTAAGGGTCATGGAGCTGGAAACCTGGGGAGGAGCCAGTGTTGATCTCCTTTGAGGATCATGGAGCTGGAGATCCCAGGAGGAGCTGGTGTTCTTCTAGTTTGAGGGTCGTGGAGCCGGAGACCTGGGGAGGAGCTGGTGCTGTTGTTCTGGTTTGAGTGTCGTGAAGTTGGAGACCTGGGGAGGAGCCAGTTTTGTTCTAGTTTGAGGGTCGTGGAGCTGGAGACCCGGGGAGTGCCGCTGTTTTTTTAGTTTGAGGGTCGTGAAGCTGCAGACCCAGGGAGGAGCGCTGTTGTTCTAGTTTAAAGATCGTGGAGCTGGAAACTTGGGGAGGAGCCAGTGTTGTACTAGTTTTCAGGTGGTGGACCTGGAGACCTGGGGAGGAGTGGTATTGTTCTTGTTTTAAGGTCATGGAGCTGGAGACCCAGGGAGGAGCCGTTGTTTTTTGTAGTTTTAGAGTCGTGGAGCTGGAGACCCAGGGAGGAGCCAGTGTTATTCCAGTTATAGAGTCGTGGAGCTGGAGACTTGAGGAGCTTGTGTTGTACTAGTTTGAATGTTATGGAGCTGGAGATCCTGGGAGGAGCTGTGTTGCCCTTGTTTAAGGGTTGTGGAGCTGCAGACCCAAGAAGGAGCAGTGTGGTTCTAGTTTGAGGATTGTAGAGCTGAAGAACCAGGGAGAAGCTGGTGGTGTTCTAGTTTGAGGATTGTGGAGCTGGAGACCTGGGAAGGAGCTGGTGTTTTTGTTCTACTTTGGAGTTCATGGAGCTGGAAACCTGGGGAGGAGCTGGTGCTGCTGTTGTAGTGTAAGGTGAATGGAGTAGAGACCTAGAAACGAGCATTATTGTTTTAGTTTGAGAGTCGTGGAGCTGGAGACCCAAGGAAGAGCTGGTGGTGTTGTTTAAATTTTAGTTTATGGAACTGGAGAACTGGGGACAAGCCGGTGCTGCTGTTCTAGTGTGAGGGTCATGGAGCTGGAGACCCAGTGAGGAGCTGGTGCTTCTGTTGTTTAATTCAAAGGGTGGTGGAGGTGTAGAACAAGGGAGGGGCCGGTGGTGTTGTTCTAGTTTGAGGCTCGTGGAGCTGGAGACTCAGGAGGAGCTGATGCTTCTGTTCTAGTGTGAGGGTTGTGGAGGTGAAGACCCAGGGAGGAACTTTGTTGTTCTAGTTTGAGGGTTGTGGAGCTCGAGACCCAGGAGGAACTGGTGCTTTTGTGGTTGAAGGCTGAGGGTCATGGAACTGGAGACCCAGGGAGGAGCTGCTGCTGCTGTTCAAGTCTGGGGGTCGTGAGCTGGAGAGCGGGGAGGAGCTAGTTCTGGTGTTCTAGTGCGAGGATCGTGGAGCTGTAGACCCAGGGAGGAGCCACTGTTGCTGTGTAGTTTGAGGATCGTGGAGCTGGAGACCTAAGGAGGAGCCGATGCTGCTGTGTAGTTTGAGGGTCGTGGAGCTGGAGACCTAGCGAGGAGCTGGTGCTACCACTGTTTAAGTCAGGGGGTCGTGGATCTGGAGGTTGTGGGAGAAGTCCATGCTGCTCTTCATCTGTGGGTAGGATCCGGTGCTTCAGTTGAAATTTGAGGGTTTGGGAGCTGGAGATCCAGGAAGGAGCTGGTGATGCTGTTCTATTTTTAGGGTCGTGGAGTTGGAGACCGGGAGAGGAGCTGGTGCTGCTGCTGTTCATGTTTGGGGGTTGTATAGCTGGAAACCCAGGGAGAAGCCAGTACTACTGCTTTTAAATTTTGAGGGTTGTGGAGCCTGAGACCCGGGGAGAAGCCAGCGCTGCTGTTCAAATGGCTCCTACTTGGGTCTCCATTTCCCCGACCTTCAAACTAGAACAGCAGCAGCAGCTCCTCCCCAGGTCTCCAGTTCCATGACCCACACTAGAACAGCAGCACCGGCTGCACCTTGGGTCTCCAGATCCACCACCCTCAAACTAGAAGAGCAGCAGCAGCTCCTCTCTGGGTCTCCAGATCCATGACCCTCTAACTAGAACAGCAGCACTGGCTCCTCCCCGGGTCTCCAGCTCTTCCACCCTCAGACTTGAGGACCTGGAGACTCAGGGAGGAGCCAGTGCTGCTATTCTACTTTGAGGGTTGTGGAGCTGGAGACCCAGCGTGCAGCTGCTACTGCTGTTCTAGTTTGAGGGTCTTGGAGCTGGAGCCTTTGTGAGGAGCTGGTGCTGCCTTTCAAGTCTGAGAGTCGTTGAGCTGGAGATCCAGGAAGGAACTGGTGTTGCTGTTGTTGTCTGAGGGTTGTGGAGCTGGAGGCCCGGGGAGAGGCTGGTGCTGCTGTTCATGTCTAAGGGTCATGGAGCTGGAGATCTGGGGAAGAGCTGTTGCTGTCGTTCAAATCTGTGAGTCCTGGAGCTGGAGCCCTGGGGAGGAGCCTGTGCTGCCATTCATGTCTTAGGTTCATGGAGCTGGAAACCCAGGGAGGAGGCGGTGCTGCTGTTCTAGTTTAAGGATCATGGAGCTGAAGACCCGGACAGGAGCTGGTGCTACCGCTGTTTAAATCTGAAGGTCATGGAGCTGGAGCCTTGGGGAGGTGCTGGTGCTGCCTCTAAAGTCTGAGAGTCACTGAGCTGGAGATCTAGGGAAGAGCCACTGTTGCTGTCATAGTTTGAGGATCTTAGAGCTGGAGACTGGGGAGGAGCTGGTGCTGCAGTTCAAGTTTTATGGTTGTGGAGCTAGAGACCTAGGGAGGAGCTGGTGCTACCACCATGTAAGTCTGAGGGTGGTGGAGCTACTGGCCCTGGGGAGGAGCCAGTGCTACAGTTGAGGTTTGAGGGTCAGGGAGTTGGAGACTTAGGGAGTAGCCGGTGCTGCTGTTCTAGTTTGAGGGTCTTGAAGCTGGAGCCTTGGGGAGGAGCCACTGCTGCCTCTCAAGTCTGAGAATCATTGAGCTGGAGGGGAGCTGGTGTTGCTGTTGTAGTTTGAGGATAGTGGAGCTGGAGACCCGAGGAGGAGCTGGTGCTGCAGTTGAAGTTTGAGGGCTGGGGAGCTGGGGAGCTGGAGATCTTGGGAGGAGCCAGTACTGCTGTTTAAGTCGGAGGGTCATGGAGCTAAACATGGATCCAAATTTGGGGAAGTAGAGAGAGAGAGGATCACAGGATGCCACTTGAAACTTTAGATGTAGCTGTACCCCAAGCAAGTTAAGCTTGGGAGCTTCTCAATTCCAGTGATTAATACATTCTTTTTCCTCTTACACAGTTTGGATTTGTTTTCTGTCTCATGAGACAGAAAGACAATGATTAATACCCTTAGGGTAGGAATTAAAAAGCTTAAAAAAACTAAATGATGTTGGTAATAATAATAATAGAAATTAAACCATCATTATCCTGACTGACAGAGACAAAATTACACACACACTATATATATATTTTCAATCAGTTAGTAAAATTAAAAATGAATTGAAAAATAGACCCAAGCAAAGCTGTAAAATCTTGTTTCATGGAGAAGCAATGGAGGACAGAGATTAATCTGAGAGTTGCCGTTAATGGAGAAACTGAGAACTTACCATTTTTCCTGTGAGGTTTTGGTGCAGAATGATATTCTATGTGTTCTGGCAGCTGAGTCACTTTGCATGGCCTGGTGATGCAGTAGGTGTCACAGAAGGACCCTGTCCCAGCTGATCCTGCCTCTCTGCTATGATGAGTGTGGCCTCTGATCCCCGACAACTGACCAACTGACCGTGTCTTGAGAGGAGACCAGGCCCATGAGCACAAGGGTACCCATGATGAGGTTCCATGGATGGAACACTATGGATGTTCCTGATATTCCTTCCTGATGTGGATCTGCCATCTTGCTATTAAATGGATCTTGTTTATTACTGTCTTCTAAATACTGAATAGAAAAATGTATTTGTATAATATGGATAAGGTATAAAGAATATTGACGTGTTGGACACCCAGGACCTCCACCAAGTTTAGGGAATAGAATCTGAAGAGACTTAACTTTGGATGCTCCCTAGAGGCCCCTCCTGAATCCCAGTCCCTTCCCTTCTACAGAGGGAATCATTTTCTGCTTTAGTCTTTATTATTCCGGTACTTTTCTTCATAGTACGTCTCTTTCACCATGTATGTGTACATCCCTAAACAATATGCCATTTAGTTTTTGAACTTTCTGTTGTCTTTGAGACAGGGTCTTGCTCTGTTGCCTCGGCTGCAGTTTTTGAACTTTGATGTGAAGGAATTCTTTTGTGTGAATGCATTGGGTCTGAGCATTTGCTCGATGTCTATTTTTGTCCTCCATTCTCTTCCTGAGACCCATCAACATTGACGTGATTCATTTTCATTGCTGCGTGATCTCCCGTTCTATGAGGGGAACATGGGAAATGTCTATTTTCCTGTTGATGAGTGTTTGGCCAGGTTGGGGCCCTTAGGACTGTGTTGCTAGAATGTTCTTGAGCATTTCTTTTATACACAAGTGTAAGTTTCTTCTGGTCAGTAACTTTCAATTTTTAAAATTTCCTCCCTGGTAATAAATGTAATTTTCCTCATAACCCACAACACACATCCTTTCATATACAAGAATACAACAACAAAAAAAAATTCTTAACCATTCTTAGCAGGGGCTGAACGTTCTTGTTGCTTTTCATTCTCCCCAACCATTTCATTTACTGGGTTATGGGATTTTTCCAGTTTGGTGGATGTCATGTGATACCTCATCCTGTTAGGCTGAGACCCTCTTCATGTTTTTATTGGTCATTTCTTCACATTTCCTCTTCTATGAAGGGCTGGTTCAATTCTATTGCCCATTTTCCCTTTAGTTGTCTGAATTTTTGTCTTTTTCTTTTATTATTATGATTTGAGACGAAGTCTCACTCTGTCACCCAGGCTGAAGTGCAATGGCACGATCTCAGCTTACTGCCACCTGTGCCTTCCAGGTTCAAGCAATTGTCCTGCCTCAGCTTCCAGAGTAGCTGGGATTACAGGTGTGCACCCAAACTCTCCTGACAGCCTGTCCATCACCCACTCCTCATTTCTAGATCACCAGGAATTCAAGACTTAGCAAATCCAGAGGCCTCCAGCAGATCAAGATGATGCCATAGACTCAGCATCTCATGAGATTTAATCCCTTTGACAATAATCCTGTCGCTGGAATTTCTTAAAATGCTTTGCCATTTTCTCTTGTGCTACCTGATGGAAGAATCCCTGCACTTAAAGTTTTAACTTAGTGAAAAAGAAATCTCAACCAAAAGAACATTTTCTGTCATCTTCTTTGGTTGTGGAAAAACAGATGCTTCTCTAAACTATGATTTTGTTCTTCTAAAGTATTGCCACTAAAATACCATGGCTGATTTCAGAACACCAGGGATTCTTTACATGTCCTGAATCAGAATTTTCTAATTTGTTCATAACAAAATATAAAGCCATGATTCTTTCCTTTAGTAATTTATCTGCTACTGATATTTAGTTAAAAATCTCTATTTTTTTGTTTTTTTGAGGAACGGAGTCTCGTTCTGTAGCCCAGCCTGGAATGCTGTGGAGTGATCTGGGCTCGCTGCAAGCCTCCTGTGTTCCTGCCATTCTCCTGCCTCAGCCTCCCGAGTAGCTGTGACTGCAAGCGCCTGCCACCACGCCCTGCTAATTTTTTTTTGTATTTTTAGTAGAGACGGGGTTTTACCATGTTAGCCAGGATGGTCTCGATCTCCTTGATCTCATGATCCGCCTGCCTCTGCCTCCCAAAGTGCTGGGATTACAGGTGTGAGCCACCGCACCTGGCCAAAAATCCCATTTCCTAAAATATTTATTGGCTTTCAAATTTCGTGTTATAATCCAGTGGAGAATTAATGGAATTTCATTCTTTCCTCATGTGATCGAGTAATGAACTAGAGATTCCGCTAGACTATTTGGGAAGAAGGTAACCTAACGATACTTCCAAACTAGAGATTCTGCTAGACTGTTTGGGAAGAAGATAACGTTACTTCTAAATTACAGGTCCTCTGACCGTCAGTCTTGAACATTGTCCTGATACCCTGGACAGACATCAATGTTCCTATTCTTAAAAAACATGACTGGCTGGGCACAATGGATCACGCCTGTAATCCTAGCACTTTGGGAGGCCAAGGTGGGTGGATCACCTTAGGTTGGGAGTTTGCGACCAGCCTGACCAACATGGAGAAACCCCGTCTCTACTAAAAATACAAAATTAGCCAGGCATGGTGGTGGGCACCTGTAGTCCCAGCTCTCCAGCTACTTGGGAGGCTGAGGCAGGAGACTCGCTTGAACCCTGGAGGCAGAGGTTGCAGTGAGCCGAGATCACACCACTGCACTCCTGCCTGGGCAACAAAACTCTATCTCAAAAAAAACAAAAACAAAAACAAAAAACTGACTTATACTGGTTTGGCTCCAGCATACTACAGCCTGGGCAGTGACGTTCCTTGTCATTCCTCAGCCCTGACCACACCTACTTCTTTTAGAAGTAATCCCCACATCAGATTAATCTCTCTTTTTAAGAGTTGTTTTATTCCCCTGTGGACAAAAGATCAGATTTGGAATGTATAAAAAACTGCCACAAATAAATAAGAATATATCTAATTCTCCTAAGATTGGGCAAATGCCATGAGCAGTTCAGAGATTCTGAAGAAGCCCATGAAAGATTTGACATGTCCCACATAATCAAGATAACACCCATGAAAGAACAATGGAATGCCCTCTCACACCCATTCTACTGACAAGTATTTAAATCTGTCTACACCAGGTGGTGGGCGGGAAGTGGAGAGACCTCTTCCATTGTGGGTAGAAGTCTTTATTGAATCATTCCTTTGACATAGACTCAGGTGGTATTCAGGACAGGGGACGCTGTACTCATTTCACTACTCGGCATTCTGAGTCAGTTCCAGGCTCCAAGCACGTTCTAGAAAGCATGAAGATATTTGGTTGTTTACTTTACTGTTGTTTTCATAATAAAAAGTTAGCAATAAAACATTCCACTGAAGTACAGCATGTTTTCTCATGTTGGTGTTCGATTTCTCTTTCTATGCCAGACTAGAACATCTGAACTAGCAAAAAATTAAGCAACCAAAATGCTGGATAAAAAGATGTTAAATCTTTCAAATATATTAATGAGGACTTCTGAGTGACACACAATAAGAAGTACTGCATCAATCCAAATCTCTCCTCATATTTCCAGGAATACAGAGGTCAAATAATGGGGCAAATAAAACACCGTGATCTATATTTTCAGTAAAATAAGTAGATAGGAAATGCCTAAATCCATCAGATCCTTGCCTGTAAAACAGATAATCAAAACAACTGGTGAATTTTGAGTGATTTCTGAGCATGAGATGGATGTAATGTAGGGATGTGTGAAATCTGTTTTGGTGATTGTATTGTGCTTATTAGGAGAGTGTCGTGGTTTGTAGGAAGAACACTAAATTATGGGGCATGAGGTGGTGTCATTAAAGATGAGGAATCAGGCCGGGCGCGGTGGCTCAAGCCTGTAATCCCAGCACTTTGGGAGGCCGAGACGGGCGGATCACAAGGTCAGGAGATCGAGACCATCCTGGCTGACACGGTGAAACCCCGTCTCTACTAAAAAATACAAAAAAACTAGCCGGGCGAGGTGGCGGGCGCCTGTAGTCCCAGCTACTCGGGAGGCTGAGGCAGGAGAATGGCGCAAACCCAGGAGGCGGAGCTTGCAGTGAGCCGAGATCTGGCCACTGCACTCCAGCCTGGGTGGCAGAGCGAGACTCCGTCTCAAAAAAAAAAAAGATGAGGAATCAGCGTGGCAGCTCGCTCTCAAGTGGTGCAGGCAGAGAAGTTCTCTGGATTCTCCTTGCAAATACTTTGCAATTCTTGCGTGTTTCAAATTGTTTTGTTTTTTTTTTGTGTGTGTGTGTGTTTTTACTAGTTGAAAATAGAAACTTAAGAAAAATGTACTTTTCAGAAACTGATGTAAAGATATACATACCTCAATAAATCCACTATGGTTTCTTCTCCTCCTCCAAAGCCAGGGCCTCCAGGTGTTTCCCTCTCACCCTCTGTTCTCTGCTTTAGGAAGCTTCTTCTGCCTTCTCCTCTCCTGCAGGCAACTCCTAGGTCCTTCTAGAGCCTGAAGCAGCTCAGCCCAAAACAGGAGCTGGGATCATTCAGGTTCACAGGCCTTGACCCTCACTTAAATGCAGAAGCTGGCAGGAGGTGAGTCAGAGAAAAGGCTTAACAGCTATTCTGAGATTAGATCAGCTGTCTTAACTGCCTAGGTGTGTGCATGTGTGTGCACTATATGTGTGCATGTGTGTCTGTATCTGTTTATGTGTGTATGTAAGTTTCCATGGATTTTCTGCCTGGAACCCATGACTGTAATAGGAATTTCCCACACATCCTCCCTGTCCCTTCTCCCTTCCTGACATCTCTTCCTCTCTGATCCTCTATGGTAAAACCCTCCTGGGCTACTCCTGGTACTATCTTCTTGCCTCCAGGCTTTCTGTTCTGGCGCATCCTCTGGGAGGAGGGAGAGAGAGAGAGAGAGAGAGAGAGAGAGATTATTAGAAATTGCCTATCACCAGTATGCAACCGGCAAGCCAACAATCTGCAGTGTGGGCCACCCGGCTGGAGACCCAGGAGAGCTGATGGGGCAGGTGCAGTCTGCTGGAGAATTTTTCTTTTTTGGAGAGGTCAATCTTTTAGATGTTTTCAAGACTTCCACTAATTAGAATCAAGCTGACCTCTCTTACAGGGGTAATCTGCTTTACTCAGCATTCACCAATTTAAATGTCAATCTCATCCAAATCACCTTCCAGGTTGACACATGACATCACACCTCCCCAGGTTAAATTATTTCCCCCTCTTGTGTCCTGAACCCACAGTGAGATTTCACTGTGTGAGATTGGATTAAATGAAGAAAATGTGGTCCACATACACCATGAAAATCTATGCAGCCATGAAAGACAACAAAATGAAGTTCTTTCCAGCATCATGGATGGACCTGGAGGCCATTATCATAAGTGACCTAACACAGAAGTAGAAAACCACATGCTGCATGTTCCCATTTACAAGTGGGAGCTAAACATTGAATACACATGAATGTAAAGATGGAGACACTGGAGATCACTAGACGGGAGTGGGGAGGGGAACACGGGCTGAAGAACCACCTGTTGGGTACCATGCTTACTGGCTGAGTGATGGGATCACTGGGGCCCCAAGCCTCAGCCTCCCACAGTTGACCCATGTGACAAACCTGCATGTGTACCCTTTACAATAAGAATCGAAATCAAAAATGAATAAATAATTAAAATGACATGAGGCCAAAAAAGTAATTAAGTGACAGGAGCGAGAGAGCACTGCACTATGAATTCTATGCCTGCTCTAAAAATACACACTCTAGTCATTTAAAATACTTCTAAGGTGTATGATCATAATTTTATAAAACTTACATATGATTGCACCAAAATCCTAACATTGAACACTGCGTGATGGAATTTCAGATGATTTCCACCTTGTTCTTTATACCTTTCTTTTTTGTCATATTTTCCGGTGATATTGTTTATCCTCCGAAAATCATTGCTTCCAAACGTCCCCTTCTGCACCCACCCCCTCCTTTTCTACTGTCCACATCAGCCCTTCCTCTGACCTGGGACTGTGGCTTCCTTGGCAATGAAGGCACAGGAGCTGCATTCAGCCTCGGAAGAGAGGAGGACGCAGGGCAGGTTATACAGATGGTCTCGGCATCGCAGAGGAACCTAACAGCACCGTCTCTGGTGCAGAGAGCTGCGTTTCTCCACCATGTTAGCTACAACCAAGCCAACCTTGCCCCTTTCCTGATTGGTTTTTTTCCTCACTCTTCCCAACTCCTACTTGAAAATTCATATGCTTCCACCTAACATTTCTTTCTACTTCTTGTTTTCACAATATATTCTGACTTACTGTGCCCATAAAACGCTGGTCCCACCATGTCCCAAGTTACCATCTAAAGTGTAGTGAGTGAATGAGCAAGAAAGAGGCCCCTGCCCCAATCACTGCCTCTCATTTATTCACTCGCAGGGTAAGTACAGCCTCAGAACCAACAACGGACTGTGCTACAGATGCTTCCCTGAGGAAAATAGATAAAATCCCTGCTGCAGAGAAGACAGCAGGTGAACGTAATGAGCATTGCATCGGACGTAGGAAGGTGACAGATGATTCAGGAGGCAGGGAACAAGGTTGTGGGGAGGAAGACTGGGAGGGGAGCCCCCAGCTCCTCAGCAGCCTGAACAGGAAGGTCTCCCAAGAAGGTGATCTGTGAGTCCTGGCTTCAAGGAGGTGAGCATTCCCGCAGGAGGCAGAGCCCGTGAATATGGCCTGGAGTGGTCCAGGGAAAATCCAGAAGGTGCCTCCATAAGATTTTCAAGACAACCTTAAAAGAAAGTCTGGGTGTGGTGGCTCACATCTGTAATCCCAGCACTTTGGGAGGCCAAGGTGAGTGGATCACAAGGTCAGGAGATCAAGACCATCCTGGCCAACATGGTGAAACTCTGTCTTTACTAAAAGTACAAAAATTAGCTGGGCATGGTGAGGCATTCCTGTAGTCACACTCAAGAGGCTGAGGCAGGAAAATCACTTGATCCAGGAGATAGAGGTTGCACTGAGCCGAGATTGTGCCACTGCACTCCAACCTGGGGACAGAGCGAGACTCTCTCAAAAAAGCAAAATAAAATAAACAAAAAAGAAATACTGGAGAACATATTTTGTAAGCAATTAGGACCAAACAATCTATTTATCACCAAGCAGTTTAATCATGATTTAAGAAAATATTTCACATGAATTGAAAAAGTGGTATGTTTATTTCATTTTTTTAAATTTTTGAGCTGAAAGGGCCAGGGGTCATTAATTGACAACAGTTTATACACATTTGCATTTGTTTCCTTCCCACAGTTGTTTCCTTCCCAGAGCAGGCACAGAGTCCTTGAGAAGGGCAGTCTCTGAACGAGGGAGCCAAGAACTCAAGTCGGACATATGATTGGCAGCACATCTAGCCCCAACAGCACACAATCCTTCAAGATGGAATTCCGTTGGGTATGTGAAAGGGACCAAGGTGGGGGATAGAGAGGAAGTCTTCGACAGGACTCACATCTCAGTCCAGGCCTCCTCACTGTCTGAGTCCATCCAAGTTTTAGGACCCTGGGGGGCAACAATCAGGCCCACCCACCTCAACAGGGGCAGATTCTTCCATCTGTGTCCAGTTCACACACACCCGCTTCTGCTGGTTGCACAGTTCGAGAGAATCGGCCTTACAGTAAGAGAGGGACCACATCCTTTCTGCCTCTCTCCGGCATCTCTCTTCAGCAGCATCTGTGCAGGAACCACTGGGAAGATGGAGGCCTGCCTTCTCAGTTCAGCCACATGTGCCCTCGTCTGCAAATCTTCCATCAGCAACAGGATGGAGGCCACACGTGGGCCCAGGCGGACACCTGTGTTCCCCCACTGTCCTGCCCTGGCTGTGTGCTGCCAACTGCTGGTACCCAGGCCAGAGCTCCAGCAGGCCCTGAATTGGGACCTAAAGTCAGTTTGCATAGGCACTTGGCAATTTTTGGTAGGGAGACAGATGAAAAAGTGATGGATGTGAGAAGAATGAGTTTCATTTGATAGACTAATTAGAGATCTGAAGTGATTTTACCTTTATTTTCTTCACTTTAAGCCAATCATGAAATTTCACAGTGATTTCCAGGGAAGAGGTAGAAGGAAGGCAGTGTTAGGAATCATCGGGTCGGTGGCCCAGTTGACCCAGGGAGGCGCAGGCAGGGTGGGCCCTCACTGGGGCAGCTGGAGGAGCACGGACTGCGCTGCCGGCAGGTAGGTGATGTTCCAAGAGAGTGAGAGCTAGTACGCGGTGTCCTCCACAGCTTCCAGCTTACACAGTTCCATCAGGCCATCCCCTGCGGTGGCCAGTGAGTTGGCAATCAGCTCAGCTTCCTTGCAGTCACCCTCTACAGAGATGATGGCCACCTTTTTCTGCTACTCAGCCTTTCCCACCACAAATCTGGCCCTCTCTGCTTCCTACTGAGCCACAAGTTTGGCTTCCATTGCTTCTGTGAACTCCTTCCCGAAGGTCAGATGGGTCCAGGACACTTCGTCCAGGATGAGCCCAAAGATGACTGCTCACTCTGTATGGTCATCACTCACCTGCCTGGAGACCAGCTCTCTCTGGGTGATTAGTTCAGCAACAAAGTGAGCCACCACTAACTTGAGGATCTCGGTCCTGATGGACAGCAGCACAAGCTCATCATAGTCCTCTCTGATGCTGGTGAAGATGAGAGGAAGCTGGCTAGCAATGGGCCAGAAGAGGATGTGCAGTGTGATGTTGACATTCTGTAAATGTTTGCTACCAGTGATGACTGGCATAGTACATGGTCGAAAATGGCAGTCAAAGATCATTGGTTTCTGTACCCATGGGAGGAGAAAGTGAGTCCTTTCCCTACCACAACGTCCTGTACTCCACGGAATGGGTCAAAGATGACAGCTCTGTGCCCAGCATCCACATTATATAAGGCAGAGTTCACCACACCTCCTGCAACAGCCAAGGCCAGGCCAAACTTGCCAATGGGCTCGAACCCTTTGGCAGCCATATTTTCTTCTGCTGGACCCTCTCACACCTGTTTCCACTCTGACCTCCACATGAATTGCCCCTATTTCATTCTTAAATAAGCACAAGTGTTTACTAATGGACATGTGTGTCTGTTGGGCATTGAGCAACTTCTCAAACCTTGGAAGCAGATTGGGCACAGCCACCATCATTTCTTATTTCATACCAATTTTTGCAAGGGTTCATTTTTTTTTTTTATCACAGCAACTGTTGAAATCACAGATTGTAAAAATACCATGGCATCTAAAGCAATGTTGCATAGTCTAATGTTGAAACTATAAAATACCTTGGAGTAGTACTTCCTAGCAGTGTCCAGAAGATAGCACTTCTCATCTTTCAAATAGTTCGGTAAGCCCAGAGGGATTGCTTACAGTGAATTTGTGCCCTGAGCTCCTTGGCACACAGCTTGGGATCCACAGCAAAGGGCTACAGAGAAGACAAAACTGACGTTGACATCATGGTGGAAGAGGGGTCAATAAATAGTTCCTTTTTAGGGGTTGGGGCAGTTCCTCCCACCCTGTAGATCAAGATGCTCTGACAGCAAAGAGCAGAGGGGTATGCTCTGGTGGCCCAGGAGTTCTGCCCAAGGGGAGAGGGTTCTCTTTTGCTGCAGTGAAAACCAACAGGACACTGCTTCATCACAGGACCAAGGGGACCAGGAAGGAAGGTCAGAGTGAGGAGCTGTCTGAGTGTTTAAGATCACACAGTAACA
Source organism: Theropithecus gelada (assembly GCF_003255815.1). Taxonomy (NCBI): domain Eukaryota; kingdom Metazoa; phylum Chordata; class Mammalia; order Primates; family Cercopithecidae; genus Theropithecus; species Theropithecus gelada. The sequence goes on from NC_037671.1 coordinate 116,198,285, forward strand.
TCCTGTTTGATGGCTTCAGAAATCCTTCATGAGCTGGGAGACAGCGCCCAAGGTTACAGGTGAGTGGGCAGGATGGGCCAGACATAACAACTCTTGAGATGACAACCAGGTTCTCCCTAGTGTTTATGTGTCTTTGTGTGTGCACGTGTATGTGCGTGTCTGTCTCTGTATTTCTGCATACATTTGTGTATGTGTGTGTGTTTGTGTGAGTGTGTGTGTGCATGTGTGGTGGGGGGGGTGAGAGACTGCATGCATGTCTGTGTGTGTGTGCATGCATGTCTGTGTGTGTGTGTGATAACATGCATGCATGAATGGTGAATTGATTTCCTGGTTGATTTGCTGTGGATGGAGACAGGGACTCCAGGGAGGTTCCTGCCCACCTCGCCTTCCCTATCTTCTCTCCTGACATTCCCTCCTCCTTGTGGGAAAAGTCTCCTTCAGGAACTGAGGGTTTTTACTGCAGACTTCTCACAGCTCCGCAAATTTCCATGATATTTGCATCCCCCGGCCTCCCGCTCATGCTTATCCCTCTGCCGTGTGTCCTGTCTTCTCCTCCCACCTGGCCGCACTGTATTCTTCCTATTCCTATAAGAACAGTCTGAAATGCCACCTCTCGAGAAGCCTCCATGCAACTCCCCAGGCAGAATGAGTCACCCCCTCTTCTGCCCTCTGATAGCCCCAACCAACTCAAGGACATCACATCAGCAGCAGCCGCATGGGTGTTTGTTTCTGTCCCTGGATTCTACATGCCTTGAGGACTGGACACATCCATCACCCACGTGTAAACCCAGCACCTAGCACAGTGGCTGCCTTATGATAGGATTTAAGACACATCAGAGGAATCTAATAATCAGACTATCCCAGGGCTGCTAGAACTCAGAAAGGGATCCCCATAGCTCAGGGGATTGGACAAAGGTCTTCATTTCTGTTCTTTCCAGCACCAACCCTCATGGCTCCACTCATCCCTACTCCTTCCTCCTATTAAGATTGGCTGATCAGGAGAGGGGTAGGGGCAGGAGCAGCTACACCTGGTCTCTTCCACCTCCCATGGTGGGGTGCACCCTTGTTGGGAACTGGTGAGCATGATAGCCCCTTGGCCTAGAGGACCTGGAGCCTAGGAGCCCCACAGAGACCAGGAGGAGCTGTGTAGCCATTTGCAGAGACAGCCAGAGAGTGCTTCAGGACTGCATGGAGATCTGGAGAAGCGGGGAGCACAGGACCCTCTTTTGTGGGTCATGAGAAATTTAGGTTGGGTCATGTCTACAAAAGAGGGTGTCACTTATCAATACTTTTACCTCCTTAGCCCTTCCAGGTCAGAGTGGGTGCTTTACTTGTTTTTATGGATTACTGTGTCAATCAAAATGAGAGGTCAGAATCACCTTAAAGATTTGAAACATTTTCCAGATTTGACAAATGTACCACATTTTAATGCTACTTCTATTTTTAGGAAGCTGTGGCTGAAAAAAAAATTTTATTGTATAGCATTACCCAAATTACTTACACAGGATTTTAAAAATCTACATAATGTCTTACAATCATGTGAAAAGGAAAACCTCAAATGCAATAACTTTTTGGGCCAGGAGGGGTGGCTCATGCCTGTAATCCCAGAAATTTGGGATGCCCATGCGGGAGGATCGCTTGAGGCTATGAGTTGGAGATCAGCCGTGGCAACAGAGTGAGACCCTGTCTGTACAGAAAATTTTAAAATAGACCAAGGGTAGTAGCACATGACTGTGGTCCCAGCTCCTCAGGAGGCAAGGGTGGGAGGATCACTTGAGCCTAGGAGTTTGAGGTTGCAGGCAGTCGTGGTGGTGCCACTGCACTCCAGACTGGGTGACAGAGTGAGAGCCTGTCTCAAAGAAAACAACAACAACAACAACAGCAAAAACAGCAGAAGTAAAAAAAAAAGTTAAACACCAGTAAGCTAAGTTGACAGGAGACTTGTGGAACCACAATGATCAATTTATGCAATTTCTTACTTTTGAGGTATTCAGGGGTCTGCTAAGTATCAGTATTCTCAGAAAGTTCCATCTTATGAAATATAATTTGATCTGTTGAATCCACTCCTTAATCCAGGTCCTCTGAGAAGCAGATGCCTACATGGGATTCACATGAGGGGATTTCATTGGTGGAAACCCTGGGAGAACCATTCAGCAGGATGCACTTCTGAAGCCAAGTGCAGGAGGGAGGGACAGGAGGTTGCGCAAGTGCATCCTACACTACAGTGAATGGTGCTGGGACAACCGGATGGCACATGCGGAAGAATGAAGCATATCCCTTCCTTACAGCACACAAAAAAGTAGCTCTTCATGAATGCCAGATGTCCTCCTAAGACATGAAACTATGAAAGTCTCAGAAGAAAATAGAGCAGTAAATGTTTGTGACCTCAGATTTGGCAAAGGCTTCTTAAGTACTATATACCAATAGCACAAATGGCAAAATGTAGTTTAATTTCATTTCATGCAAATGCAAAACTTTTGTGCTTCAAAAAGGACTCCATTTAGAAGGTAAAAAAAAAAAAAAACTTACAGAATGAGAGAAAATATTTAAAAATCATATGTCTGGTGAGGGACTGGTATGCTGAATATGTAAAGAACTCTTACAGCTCAATGTTATGAAGTGCAATAACCCAATTTAAATATATGCAATGAATCTGAACAGACATTTCTCGAAAGTGAGTCAGGTACACTACATGATGGTCTCAAAACAATAGAAATTTTTAGGCAGCAGTTTCAGATGATGAGCAAAAAGAATCCATTGAAATATCTGCAGAGGCTCTGGACTGATAAGATGCTGAAAAACAACATGTGGACCAAGCCGACTAAGAACTAGTGGACCCAACATGGCCCTGGATTTGACCTAGGTTTCACCTAGGACCTCATCACATGCTAATTAACATACTAAACACACAACAGCCAGCTCCCTAGCAGCTCTGAGAATACCCATTTTTGGTGTGAAAATGGGTTGCACCACAGTTCTGAGAAATCTCCACCTTCTTCCAGGAATTTTTATAAATATTCCACCCCTTGGTTGAAGAAACTCAGAAAGGTGACAGTCACAAACCCCCTTGCACCTCTCTCTTGAGTTTCCCTGCACTCCCTTCACTGCAGTATGTACTTTTCCTTTTACAATAAATCTCTGTCCTTTCTCTATTTCCTACTGGTCTTTGAATTCACTGGCTGGAGTCGAGGCCCCACCAGTGTTCGGGGACCTCCCCTTGCCCACTGACATCAGAAGAAGAATGCAAATGGCAGTGAGCCCAGGAAACGGTTTTCATAATGCACAGCCCTCCAGGAAGTGCCAATCGCACCCACAAGGGGACACCTCACCCCGCTGGAATGGCTGACCCCAAACACAGTAAGGGTGGAGGGGGTGGGGCCTATGTTCCTTACAGGGCAGAGAGCAGGAGATGGAGAGTCCGTGGAGTCTGGAGGTTGTGTGTGTGTCACTCTCTCCCCATTTTCAAGGCGGGGATTTTCCCTGTTCTCTGGTGCTGCCTGCTTCCTTCCTCTCCCTTTGTCCCACCCCCCCTCCCATCTTTCATTTCCAACCATCCCAAGGTTTTCTCTACCTCACGACATCAATGCTCGAGGCCTCCAGCCCAGCGGAGAAACCAGGAGCCCGGGACTGCAAGCGACAGGGTCAGGGAGGTGACAATGGGAATCCCCTGCTGGATCCTGGACACTCAGGACCTAGTGCATCGCAGCAGCCCCAGGGCAAGGAGGATGGGGGGCTCTTCACAGGGGCCACACTGTCAGATCCCCACTTATCCGAGCGGGATGGTGATGTCTCCACACTGAGCCGGTGGCAAAGTCCCCACGAGGATGAAGCAGGAACTTCTTGCTTCTCACCCCACCAGGCCCCACAATTCCTGGTTCCTGCTGTCTCAGGAACTGCCTGTTCCTTACCGTGACCGGTGAGTCCTCCTGGGTCTTCCAAAAACAGTTTCATCCTGAGGCTCCAGACCCAGAAGCCAAGGGGCATTGGCTGACAGCAGGGCACCTACTGTGCTGTCTCCACCAGTCAGGAATCAGGCCTGGAGCTCGGGGACAGTGGGGGCCCTGGGAGGAGTGCACAGAACCATACCAAGACTCAGGGCCTGTCGAGCTCCAGAGGGTTTAGCAAATTTAGGCCTGTTTCAGACGGGGTCTCTAGTCCTATGGGGCCCCTACCGTGCATGGTGTGCAGACAGCAGGAGCTCAGGCATATGCGGCCCTCACGTTTGGGTCAGGCAGCAGGTTGGTGGCTCCAGATGTGTCAAGGAGAAGGAGTTTCTATCCACTGGAGAAGAGCAGAGAAACTGGATGTAACTTGTCATGCTTTTGAGCCCAAGCCTGCATGTATACATCCAGATGGCGTGAGGCAACCAAAAAGTACAAAAGAAGTAAAACAGCCAGCTTTTGTCTTAACTGATTGACCAACCTTATGACATTCCATTATGACTTGTTCCTGCTCTGCCCCAACTCCCAACTGAGCAGTTGATCCACCTTGTAACATTGTTCTTCTGGACAATGAGTCTTATGATCTCCCCACCATGCACCTTGTGACCCCCTCCCCTTCTGACAGTAGATGACCACCTTTAACTGTAACTTTCCACTGCTTACCTCAGTCCTATAAAACTGCCCCATCCCTATCTCCCTTTGCTGACTCTCTTTTCGGACTCAGCCCACCTGCACCCAGGTAATTAAAAAGCTTTATTGCTCACACAAAGCCTGTTGGTGGTCTCTTCAAATGACGCACATGACATTTGGTGCCATGACTCAGATCAGGGGATCTCCCTTGGGAGATCAATCCCCTGTCCTTCTGCTCTTTGCTCCATGAGAAAGATCCACCTATGACCTCAGGTCCTCAGATGTTCCAACCAAGGAACATCTCACCAATTTTAAATCGGGTAAGTGGCCTCTTTTTACTCTCTTCTCCAACCTCTCTCACTATCCCTCAACCCCTTTCTCCTTTCAATTTTGGCACCACCCTTCAATCTCTCCCTTCCCTTAATTTCAGTTCCTTTCCTTTTCTGGTAGAGACAGAGGAGATGTGTTTTATCCGTGAACTCAAAACTCCGGCACCAGTCACGGACTCAGGAAGACAGTCTTCCCTTGGTGTTTAATCACTGCAGGGATGCCTACCTGGTTATTCACCCACATTTCAGAGGTGTCTGATCACCACAGGGATGCCTGCCTTGATCCTTCACCTTGGTGGCAAGCACCACCTCCCCTGAGTGGCAAGTACCACCCTCCCCCCTGGCCCACTTCCTCACCTGTGTCTCTATCCTCTCTTTTATCTGGGCTTGCCTCCTTCACTGTGGGCAACCTTCCACCCTCCATTCCTCCTTCTTCTCCCTTAGCCTATGTTCTCAAGAACTTAAAACCTCTTCAACTCTCACCTGACCTAAAACCTAAGCATCTTATTTTCTTCTGCAACACTGCTTGGTCCCAATACAAACTTGATAATGGCTCTAAATGGTCAAAAAATGGCACTTTCGATTTCTCCATCCTACAAGACCTAGATAATTTTTGTTGAAAAATGGGCAAATGGTCTGAGGTGCCTTACGTCCAGGCATTTTTCACACTTTGTTACCTCGCTAGACTCTATTCCCAATGCGACTCATCCCAAATCCTCCTTTTTTCCCCCAGTCTGTCCCTTCAGTCCCAACCTCAAGTGTCGCTGAGTCTTTTGAATCTTCCTTTTCTACTGACCCATCTGATCTCTCCCCTCCTCCCCAGACTGCTCCTCCTCAGGTTGCTCCCCGCCAGGCTGAATCAGGCTCCAACTCTTCTTCAGCCTCTGCTCCCCCACCCTACAACCCTTCTATCACCTCCCTTCCCCACACCCAGTCTGGCTTACAGTTTCATTCCATGACTAACTCTCCCCCACCTGCCCGACAATTTCCTCTTAGAGAGGTGGTTGGAGCTGAAGGCATAGTCAGGGTACATGTGCCTTTTTCTGTATCAGACCTTTCCCAAATCAGCCAGCATTTAGGCTCTTTCTCATCAGACCCACTAAATATATACAGGAATTCCAATATCTAACTCTGTCCTACAATTTAACCTGGGTGACTTAAATGTCATCCTAACTTCTACCCTCTCCCAGATGAACAGGAAAGAGTGTTTTCTCTAGCCCAATCTCATGCTGACATCTGCCAGCTTCATGAGCCAGTCCTCCAGGAAGGCATTAGAGCAGTTCCCTGAGAGAATCCCCAATGGAACTATCAGGCAGATTCCCCACATATAGCTAGGCGAGATTACATGATTTCCTGCCTAGTTGAAGAAGCCCTTTAACTTGAAGAGGCAGCGTACAAACCTGTTAATTATGACAAACTTAAATAAACTACCCAAGGAAAAGATAAAAACCCAGCCAAGTTCAATTTAGCAGCAACCTTGAGACACTTTACAGCCTTGTACCCAGAAGAGCCAGAAGGCCATCTTATTCTCAATATGCATTTTATCACTCAATCAGCTCCTGACATTAGAAAAAAGTTTCAAAAATTGGAATCTGGCCCTCAAACCCCACAATAGAGAATAATCAACCTTGCCTTCAAGGTGTACAAAAATAGAGAGGAGGCAGCCAAACAGCAATGCATTTCTGAGTTACAATTACTTGCCTCTACTGTGAGACAAAACCCAGCTGCACCTCCAGCACACAAGAACTTCAAAACGCCTAAGCCACAGCAGTAAGGCATTCCTAGAGAACCTCCTCCCTCAGGATTTTGCTTCAAGTGCCAGAAATCTGGCCACTGGGCCAAGGAACACCTGCAGCCCTGGATTCCTCCCAAGCCATGTCCCATCTGTGCAGGGACCTACTGGAAATCAGACTGCCCAGCTCACCCAGCAGCCACTCCCAGAGACCCTAAAGCTCTGGCCCAAGGCTGTCTGACTGACTCCTTCCCCAATCTGCTTGGCTTAGCAGCTGAAGACCGACGCTGCCCGATCACCTTGGAAGCCCCCTGGACCATCACAGAGCTTCAGGTAACTCTCAGAGTGGAGGGTATGTCCATCCTCTGTTTAATCAATACGGGAGCTACCCACTCCACATTACCTTATTTTCAAGGGCCTGTTTCTCTTGCCCCCATAACTGTTGTGGGTATTGACTGCCAGGCTTCTAAATCCCTTATAACTCCCCAACTTTGGTGCCAACTTGGACAACATTATTTTATGCACTCCTTTTTAGTTATCCCCACCTGCCCAGTTCCCTTATAAGGCTGAGACATTTTAACCAAATTATCTGCTTCCCTGACTATTCCTAGACTACAGCCACATCTCACTGCCACCCTTCTTCCCAACCCAAAGCCTCCTTTGTGTCTTCCTCTTGTATCCCCCAACTTTAGCCCACAGACATGGGACACCTCTACTCCCTCCCTGACAATTAATCACACGCCCATTACTATCCCATTAAAACCTAATCACCCTTACCCCACTCAATGCCAGTATCCCATCCCACAACAGGCTTTAAGAGGATTGAAGCCTATTATCACTCACCTGCTACAGCATGGGCTTCTAAAGCCTACAAACTCTCCTTACAATTCTCTCATCTTACCTGTCCAAAAACTGGACAAGTCTTACAGGTTGGTTCAGGATCTGTGCCTTATCAACCAAATTGTTTTGCCTGTCCACCCTGTGGTGCCCAACCTGTACACTCTTTTGTCCTCAACACCTCCCTCCACAACTCACTATTCTGTTCTTGATCTTTTTTTTTTTTTTTTTTTTTTTTTTTTTTTTTTTTTTTTTG